>NC_091948.1:132500-432500 GCF_041260155.1 Ptychodera flava
GGACAGTCAGGTTAGCATACATCTACCAAGTCTTTACAAGAGCATTCAAAATTTTTCATCACATTTATCATTGCTGTTTTGATCTGTAATCACAATTGGCATCAAAACAGAAGGCAGGATCATGTTCTGGATGTCATGTCACTACAGTAATGACAGTAAGGTATTTACACTCACAGTGGACGCACTAACTGTATCACAGTAATTGACACTGACAATGTCCACCTAATTAAAAACTATACATATCTGTGATTAGCACAAATTACTTGTGTACGAAAGGACATTGTGGAGTTAATAATACCAGATTTCGCTAATTACTAATTTAAATATAGTTCCCACTGCTATGAAAATCATACTGACATGCGTGTTCATGGACACAAAAACATATCTTACGGTGCACAGAAATGCATCATGGGAAGGAATTGCATCGTCATATCAATGCATAATTGAAGGTTTCTCTCTGTTTATGCATTGGCGCACTATGGGTAATAAATCATAACCCTGGTTCTGTACCATGTGGTCTCCAAGCTCAATTGAAACTTTACAGTGGTTATATACCCAGATACCCATGTACAGTTTAGGAATGGCAGGAATTTTTCTTGGGTTCTGGCCCAGTGCACTGTGGGAAGGGAGATGCTGTCTTCTGTCATTGATAGAATAATCTAGATTTACATTTTTGATGTTTTCTAATGCACATTGTACTCTCCTCACCACATGATGGGTGTATTCTCCACTTTCTTCTCAACAAAACTTGAGAATTTCCTCAGGAATCGTGGATACTCTCTCTTGTACATGGCACGAAGGACAGATGCTGGAGCCCAACCTCCAGGATTGACTGAAAGCAGAAAAAAACAAACACTGTTATAGATCCATTTTGTTTTCCCTAGACAATTTTACAATGTACCTGATCACAATAGCCACACTGAGATCAAACTGCAACTAAGAAAAAATAGCGCCAACGGCACTTGATCACAACTGGCACATAGTGAAACTACTCTATCTCTGGGTACACCTGTACATGAAATACTGAATGGGTAGGTGCTGCGGGTTTGGAGTTTGTCAGTAAATGCACACAGAAAACAAAGTCCCGAAGTAGCGAATTCCAGCCATTTTCAAACCACACTGTTTGTCAGTGGGGTAAGCAATATTCGCAAAAATCACATTTCCAGGCTAATAGACTATGTTTTACGAAATCACACGTCCTTATTACAAAATAAAACGATCTTTGTCTTTAAATCAATGTGCCAGTAAACAGGTCTAGCAGCTAGTTATGTCATCAAGTCTGTAATGTTAAGGGTCATAACAAATGTGAGAAATCTAAAACATTAATATGTTGTTTTTTATCAATTTTATTACCAAAAGCGCATGAAAATCTCTGATACTTTGAATCAGCCATCCTGCATATTTGTAACATTCATCAAAATCTCATTTCTGTTCCACGACTCATTAAATAGTCCACAATGCAGGATTGGTGTACATTCCAAAACTACATATATGAAAGACCCCTAAAATCAATTAGTTAAAGGGGGGTTAGAAATTCCCAAAACTATCTAACCGCTGCTCCGTTTGGCTCCATTTTTCTGAATTGGAACCTTTGAATTAGTCTGAATATCTCTACCAAATATCAATGCAGTCTGTTCAGCGGTTTTTGACTTTTTGTCGTTTACGGAAAATGGACACTGTCCACCACCGGTTGAAGCTAACCCTATATCACAACTTCCAGATGTGATAATGACCTATGGTCATTATGTTAAAAAATACCGCCAATGGCGCTTGGACATAATGACCGCCTGTGTCTCAACGTATTGTTTTTAAGATTCTTATATTCACCTTTAAATGTATCCATTCACTCGGTCCAACTTATCTTTCTAGCATGGTTAATTTGTACGTCCCAACCCGTAATCTAAGGTCCGCTGACCAATTTAAACTGTGTCAAAGCAGGTCGCGCACAAAAAAATATGGGGATCGTGCGTTCAGCATTGCCGCCCCCTTTTTATGGAACAATCTTCCAATTGAGGTTCGTCGCTCCCCAAGCCTGACAAGTTTTAAATCAAGTCTTAAAACATTTCTTTTTAATTCTGCTTTTAACTGAACTCATTCATTGTATTTTTTTGTTTTTGTTTTGTTTTTAACTCTTGTAACCTTTTTAAAATTGATTGTATTTTACCCAGCGTCTCTGATCACACTATTTGTGTGGATTTAGTCGCTTTATAAATGAATAAATTATTATTATTATTATTATTATCGGCATTTATCAACAACCACACTCACTGTGAATTAGACAGACCACGAAGTCAATGAGCAACATATAGCTGAAAGACTATTTTTCACATTGCGATTTTAAGCTCATTTTTATGAGAAAAGAGACATGTATATGTATATGGAGAAAAAGCAGAAGACATATTTGTAAATTGTTTGTTAAGTGACAATCATATATGCATCTCTTGAAATTTTTTGGTTATAAGGTATAACAGTAGTGTAAGAATAATGAGTATGAATAAGTTAGTAAAGCTAAGTTGACAGTAATTAAGATTACAAATTATACACTAAGCTGGGGAATCTGATTGAAATAAATGTTGAAAAGTAGCAAAGTCATGGTCATCTTTTGTCTAATACCTCGTGTAAGTTCATGAACTTTACATAAATCTTGCTATGGATTTGTTGCTAATGGGCAATAACTGTGTTTCAGATCATTTGAGAGCAATCTATCCATGACAGGTTTAAATTGTAATATACTTCTATTTAAAAGGAGAGAAACTTCTCAAATAATTTTTTTCCCTGTAATATGCTGTGAGAACACATGGACAGATGCTCAGGACTCTATGCTGGTGCTACCTTGATAACTAACCTACAACTTGTAACGTCATTGTCTAACCTGTTCACCCCAATTTCCTGTAGACAGGTCCACACTCTCCATTGATAATAATTGGTTTGGGCCATACCATTGTAGTGAAAGACTGTAACATGTGAGGTTGTGGATACTTAATCTCTGGAATGTCAAAGTCTGTATATTGACTCAAGGATGTTTACTTAACAAATGCCTAGGGTCATCTCAAAAGTGAGAATCTAAACTATGAAATATGTTTTTTTTAATGCTTTTGATGCCCAAAAGACCGTAGAAATCTCTTATACTTCGAATCAGCCATCCTGCATATTTCTAACATTCATCAAAACCTCATTTCTGTTCAATAAATCATAAAACAGTCCACAATGCAGGATTGGTGTACATTCCAAAACTACATATATGAAAGACCCCTAAAATTAATTAGATAAAAAGGGGGGTTAGAAATTTCCCAAAACTATCTAACCGGCGCTCCGTTTGGCTCCATTTTTCGGAATTGGAACCTTGGAACCAGTCTATGTATCGGTATCAAATATCAGTGCAGTCTGTTCAGCAGTTTTTGACTTTTTGTCGTTTACGGAAATGGACGACATCAAACACCGGTTGAAACCACCTCTATATCACAACTTCCAGTTGTGATAAAAAGAAGATATTTCTTTTGTTGTCATTTTCTACTGAAAGACACCTTATTCACAACAAGACACTGGCAGCAAAACACCGCAGTGGAGAGTGAAGGTACAGCTGTTCTAAAATTTGTAAGAGTTCCAGAGGATGGATGAAGTGATGACTATGATGGATATAATCTGCACTGATCAAACAGGAAACTGTAAACTCTATGGACATTGGTGTGCTTCAGAGAATAGAGATTCCAGTGTACAACACAGAAACACCAAAATGCAATAAAGACATACCAATGCACCACATACATGTATGGACACCAATCAGCAACATAACAGACCTTAATGATTGCAATACAGATATCAATACATAAATCACAGAACATAGACACCATTTCAAATTATTCACAGAAAATTGACACTAATGCGCATCACAGAGAAACATACACAACAGTGATTAGATAGCAGACATCATGGCTGTCTGAATGTAAACATTCACTGCAGAGAAACTGACGGTATTAAACACACATATACATGTATGGAGGAAACACTGAAGATAACTTACTATGTGCAGTATACGTTATCTTACACCAGACATTATCTCTTGTAAGTTCATCTTGATCTTTTTCAGGTGGGTCTACTAAAGTTTGACAAAACATGCCTATATTGATTTTGGCCCTGACGCATTTGTTCCCAACCTGCAATGCAAAAACAACACTCTCACATGTAAATGAATCAATAAATGAATATTAACACAGTCACATGTTTTGAGTATTTTTAAGCTCTATTGGTGAACATATATATGTAGCTGGTGTATGTCTATTGGTTAGTGGAATTTTTTTGTGGAACAGTGCTTTAGAGTCTGTGATGGTTCTGAGAACCTATTGTTAACAAGTCATCGTTGATGACACAGTCCCCACTTGTTAATGGGTACTTTGATTACAGGTCCTCAGAGAGGATAGAGTCCTCTTCATTAGGTCTGTGATAAAAATACTTTTGAATAAATTCGCTTGATACATGTCTGAGTTATGGTTAAGAACATGAAAAAATCGTAACAAAATGGCCACACGGCGGCCATATTGGATCGTATCACAAAACAAATCAATGTGCATATGTATGACATAGATCAATGTCCTTGTACCAGCTTTGAATAAAATCGGTTGAGATATGCCTGAGTTATGGCTTTGTACATGAAAAAATTATAACAAAATGGGCGCACAGCAGCCATATTGGATCATATCACATAACAAATCAATGTGCATGTGTATGATATAGGTCAATGTCCTTGTACCAACTTTGAATAAAATCGGTTGAGATATGCCTGAGTTATGGCTCTGTACATGAAAAAATCGAAACAAAATGGCCGTACGGCAGCCATATTGGATTGTATCACAAAACAAATCAATGTGCATATCTATGTCATTGCTCAATGTCCTTGTACCAACTTTGAATAAAATCGGTTAAAACATGCCTGAGTAATGGCTTTGTACATGAAAAAAATCGTAATAAAATAGCCGCCTGGCAGTCATATTGGATCGTATCACAAAACAAATTCACGTGCCTCTGTATGACATATGAAGTAATCCTTGTACCAAGTTTGAATGAAATCGCTCCAGGCATCTCTGAGATATCTGCGTGAACGGACGCACGCAAGCACGGACATGACCAAACCTATAAGTTCCCCGGACGGTGTCCGTGGGGACTAAAAACCCAACTGACAATAACTCTTTCCTGTTTGTGAAAGTTAAAGTCTCCACTCACTAGATCAGTCATACATCTGACAGTATTTCCTCTGATAAAGCTCCATAAGCTGTATCTTTTGGCTATTTTTCAGAACTTTTGTTTTGTGGTTTCCCTACACTTTCTGCATTGAATCCCTAAACTGTAATTTAATGCCAATTATTTCGCCTATCAACACAACCTATATGAGTATAATCTGCATTGTTATTGTTGCAAATTGTATTCAAGTCCAGACCAGAATTCATTTGTAAACAATAAACAATTATCACTACACACATACAAACTGTGTTGACAAAATAATACTCAAAATTTCGGCATGGCAAACGGATTAGGGTCAGACACGGTAGTTTATATACAGAAGCAGAATACTGAAAAACTTGCCACAAGTTACAGCTTATGTCCCTGTAAGCAATTGAACTGAACAGTCCCGGTTGCATCTCAGAAAAAAGTATTTGATATGCTATGGCAGATGCTTTGATCTCTTTGCCAGAAAGTACTTGCATTCAGCTGATAATAGGCTAGCAGCATCTCAAAGAAGCTGTGACAAGACTACCTGTTGATGGTGATGGATTATGTATTTGCTGCTGTTTTCACCTCATTTTGGAACACATTTTGTATTGTACCATTTAATGTATATTTTCACAGTCATACAGTCACTAGTAGCCACAAACTACAGTATAACTTCTGTGATTCAACCATGTTTTTGTGAGGGCAGTACTGGTAAATTTTACCGGCTTACCCATGTCAGGTACACTGTATCAAGCTTCCCCTTTGTATTCAATGCAATCACAATTAAGGGGATAAAAGAAATCCTATATGGGGTTCAAACAAAACCTTGGTAAAGCTGTTCATATGCTTATATCTTTCCAAAATCATGTCAAAATTTCAGAAAAAACATTCTATTTTTATTGGTTTGTGTGAAAGCTGCAATGTCCTACAGGAAAAACCAATTAACTTGTGTATGTAACTGTGTACCTTTGATTTGCAAACATTATTGCAGTGGTGAAAATTAGTAGACACATAAAAGGGGTTCACATTAATCACCAAGGGAGTCCTTTAATCCTTTTCCTGCCAAGTCCATATTTCACCATCAGGTCAAGATGGTTAAAATTAATGAAACACAACATATTCCATATGGTGTATTTTAACATAATACTGTACATTTGAAGGCTGTTGAAAAAATAAATACTGTAAACTTGATATTTTTGGACAAATGATGCATTAATAGACCAAGCTAAGTGGGTGAAAATACGTAATGTTTTAACTGACTTGGCTGATTGGGAAGTGATACTGTTTGGCAGGAAAAGGGTTAAGGTTTAGGATTGGCATGGAAACTATTGCTGGAGGTCCTGTAGGAGAACCCTCTAAGTTCTGATATAAAGGTTTGTATCCACTGTTCTACATGTGTGCCAAGGTTACACAGAGAAGGTTTACAGTTATCTATGATACAACCTTGATTTTAAGAGACAGACCAAAAAGTTAGATGTGACCTAGTGTGTACAAAGAACAAACATATGTAAAACATGATCAAAAATTACAGTTTTCCTTTTTCGTTGAATTTCCAAATACTGCACAAGTACACATAAATTACCTGTCTACTTTCATGATCCACTGAGAAGTTACAGACAAGATAGGTTCCTGAATGTTTATCTTCATCCATGGAAACTTTTCTGTAGTGTGAACAATACACACAATCTCTCTGTGTCGCTGGCCATACTCTCTTCACAACTTCATGCCAAACCAATGTATCAGCACTTAATACTTCTATAACGTCTGCAGTTTCTAGCGTTGCTGTGTAGATATGGAGAAATTCATATTTAATCATTATTGTGAGCAAAAGTACAGAAAAACAAAACCGCTATATATCAGTGAAATAAAAAATGGGGGTCACCATGCTGTTTCCATGGAAACGGACGTTAAAATGGCGTTGTTAGAAATATAAATAAAGATGATACAATTCACTTAAACTAAAGAAAGCAATTATAAAACGCTTAGCAAATGAGTTAATTATAATAAATACTAAGACTTAAGATCCATATCTATCGAATGTATAGTTTTCATGATGTTTGTAAAGAAATTTTAACATAAGTATCAATTACAAAATGACGATATCGAAATTATATCATTACATAATTTTCGAACTTTCTTCCTGTCGCTTTGAATGGTGTCATTTTGACCAAACTTGGCTAATAAAATCCTGACATAATATCATTTAGTTTACACTTTTAATAAAAGGGTGTCACCACGCTACTTTTTACAATATCTCCAGTTGAATGGGTAATATGCTCCACGTAAATGGGAGAGAAATGTTAATTTTTCGCTCATATTGAATAAAAATAGTGACAATGTCACTGGTCGCTCCCATATAGTTATCAAAACAAGCTAAAATCAAGCTAAAAGATTTTTTTATCACAAATAGAAACAATTCCCCCAATAAAATAAAATTATACAAATTTCACCAGAATTTGATCAAATCTTACTGACGTCACCCGTAAAAACCTCTACACTAAGTTTCAACTCAATCGGACGTGTGGTTTCAGAGTTAAAAAAAATTTTTGATCAAAAATGAAAAAAATAGCCAAAAAATGCAAATATGCAAATTTCACCACGATTTGCCCAGATTTGAGAAAGGTCACTCCTATGCACTTCCATACCAAGTTTCAAATCAATCAGACTTGTGGTTTCATAGAAGAAGATTTTTGACCAAAAATGGGAGAAAATTACAAAAAAATTCATGAAAAATAGCAAGTCCAAGATACTGACCCAAGATGTGCACAATCATTTCAGGTCAGCCCAAAGTACTTACATGCTAATTTTTCATCTAATCTGCTCAGTGGCTATTGAGATTTTCAATAAAATGTAAACTTGTAAACATTATACATATGGCTATGGGAGCTAACAAATGACCCAATGGTCGACAGAGCTCTGCTGTGTTATGAAGAGAGCAACGTTTTGTGACATATGTATTGATGAAGAAGGTTGAGATCTTTGATAGCTCATTTCAGGATGGCCTGACCTAAAATGGCAAAATTAGCTGCAAAAATACAAAATTGATGATTTCATCATAATTATGTATAAAAATGTATACCAAATATCAAAGCTATCACATGAGTAACTTTTGAGAAACAAATATTTTGACCAAAAACGGCAAAAACTGACCCAAAAATACAAAAATTGAAGATTTCATCAAATTTCACTATATCACACTAAGAGAACCCCCAGGAACCTGTATACCAAATATCAAAGGCATCAGACAAGTAGTTTTTGAGAAACACATTTTTGACCAAAAATGGCAAAAATTGCACCAAAAATACAAAATTGCAGATTTCATCATATATTCTGTATATCATATTTAGTTTATCTGTAGGAACCTGTATACCAAATATCAAAGCTGTCAGACGAGCGATTTTGATGAAATAAATTTTTGACCAAAAATGACAAAAAAATTCCTTAAAAATACAGATTTGCTTATTTCATCACAATTTGAACAAATCAAAGTTGGGCTATCCCTAGGGACCTGTATACCAAATATCAAAGCTGTCAGACGAGCGATTTTGATGAAATAAATTTTTGACCAAAAATGAGAAAAAATTCCTTAAAAATACAGATTGGCTTATTTCATTACAATTTGAACAAATCAAAGTTGGGCTATCCCTAGGGACCTGTATACCAAATATCAAAGCTGTCAGACGAGCGATTTTGATGAAATAAATTTTTGACCAAAAATGACAAAAAAATTCCTTAAAAATACAGATTTGCATATTTCATCACAATTTGAACAAATCCAAGTTGGGCTATCCCTAGGGACCTGTATACCAAATATCAAAGCTGTCAGACAAGCGGTTTTGATGAAATAAATTTTTGACCAAAAATGAGAAAAAAATTCCTTAAAAATACAGATTTGCATATTTCATCACAATTTGAACAAATCCAAGTTGGGTTATCCCTAGGGACCTGTATACCAAATATCAAAGCTGTCTGACCAGCGGTTATGAAGAAGGAGATTTTTTACCAAAAACGCCTTTTTTGGCACTAATTTGCATATTTTTGGCAATGACAACTTCATTTGAACAAAATCTCATCTACAGCCCATCATCCATGTACACACCAAATATCAAGATGAAATGTGCAGCGGTTTTGGAGTTTTTGATGTTGACGGACAGACATACAGACATACAGACATACAGACATACAGACATACAGACATACATACATACAGACATTTTCCTAGCCTATAAGAATAGCTTCCATTGCCATATATACATATGGCTATGGGAGCTAAAAACCAGCTTCCTAGTGGTCAAAATATGACAAGGTTTTAGGTCACATGTATTTCTAAGAGACTGGGTCAAAAAATTAGGTAAAAGGGCAATTTCAACAATGACAGGTGATGTTAAATACATGCGCTACAAAATAACCAATTTGCTGCAGGCTGGATTTAAATCTGAGCAGAAACGTTCTAAAGCGTGTGCGCGTCCGAATTCGTCGCACTTTACCTTAAGGGCAAGAATAGCTATATCCCCTTTCAGGGCAAGAATGGCTATATCCCCTTTCAGGGCAAGAATGGCTATATCCCCCTTTAAGGGTAAGAATGACTATATCCCCCTTTTAGGCAAGAATGGCTAGATCTGCTTTTTGAAGCAAGAAAATGAAACTTGCAGCAGGCTGTTGGACACTGCCAGCACTGACTATGTTGCCAAATAGTAAGCAATAATGTTGTCAATGGTTCATCATTCAATTTAGCAACTAAATTGGATATAAATATTACTGTCATCCTGTAGTATCATCAAAGTTGTATTTCTACTCGGTGTCCACACTGACTGTTAGGAAGATGTGACAATGGAGTGTGTTAAGCAGAGACCATGATTTTAATATTCAGACAGGTGAGAATTGAATGCTCAAAATCCCCCTAGTGTGTAACAGATAGTATTAAGACCATGATAAACTATCCTTTACATGAGAATTCAAAAACTCCCGCCCAGTACATGCAATTGCTGTGTTATCAGTAATCCCCAATTGTGTCCACAGTCCTGTATCTTCCCATGGAAGGGCAAGAATGGCTATATCAACTTTTATGGGCAAGAATGGCCATATCCCATTTTGAGGACAAGAATCCCTCTATCCCATTTTGAGGACAAGAATCCCTCTATCCCTTATGAGAGTAAGAACGGTTATATAACTTAAGGGCAAGAATGACTATATCCCCCTCTAATCGTATGAATGGCAGTATCCCTTTTAAGGACAAAAATTGCTAAATCCCTTATTATATCATACCAGTATATTGGTGGCAGAAATACAGCGATCTGATTGGTTGAGACGCGAAAAGAACCGTGGTATATTGGCGATATACCATGGCTGGCATACACGCGAGTTCTAAGCATGTGCAAAAATCTGTTCTTGACGTTCCACTCCAGAATTTCAATATACTGTTATGATATACCGGTAATAGCAATAAATCACACCCAGCGACGGTATACCACTCGATTTTGACCAGTTCACTTCATGTATGCCGTGAATTGGTCAAAATCTCGTGGTTTACTGTCGCTGGGTGTGCTTTATTGCTTAATTAACACGTCAAGTCACTGAATTTGGCTCGACCAATAGCATTTAATGACCATGGATCTCTAGAATAGTTCAAAGGAGTGAAAGAATTGAACTCTTTCACTGTCTTCATTTGGTTTCACCTCATTGTTTTCAATGGCATGGCTTAGTCTATTTACTCTGAAAAGGGGTGAAAGTCTTATAAAACTGAAACTGAGTGTCATTAGCTTCTTTCAATGAATTTGAATATATTTTCAAGCACATTTATTTTTCACCACTTCAAAGAATATGACAATTTAACTTTGATATGACAAAAAATATTCACAGTAAAAAGCTCCATATCCAGCGTTGTAATGCATAATTAGTGGATTGTATAAAATCAAATGGAATTTGCTGGTGATAGTTTCAACTGCAAGTTTATTGAACATTGGGCTCACTAACAGTTTGATTTAACATGACTCTGGTGGGTAATGTTCCAACATGTATGAACGACCATTGACTATATGCTTACCGTTCCATTCCATTCTAGAACCTGCATCAAAAAAATAATGGCACATTTCATGTGCTGTGATTCCTTGGACTTTGTGTATTGCTTTCAGTGGATCTACAACTATGCCATCAACTTCTTGTTCACTACGATAAACCTATAATAAAAAGAAAATGAAACTATGAGAAAGGAAACCATTGGTGATCATAAAAATATTTTGACCTATAAAACCATTGGTAATTTAATGTCCTGGGATTATTTTGATGTATCTCCTACCTGTACTTATGGAAAAAATCATGACATTGGACGTACAATCAATTCTCAATCTGATATACAATCTACCAATGCAGCTTTAATGGACATATTCTCCTGACCATAAAAAATACATTTAAGTTCATCAAATAGGCTTATTCTGGAATGGAATGACCTTACAATGGCTGCAAGAGTGTCTACACAAAGTACATGCACTCACACATGATGGCAGTACAATCAAAACCACGACCTTAAATGCATAGCGGAATAATGTATGAGTGTTTTTATAGTCTATCACAAAGATAATTGCACTCATAACAATATCCATTTGAATTGTAAGTTTCATCTATTTAACCCAAGAACTGCCTTGAATGGCACAAATACTGTAATGTACCTCTTTTTAGCCAGAAATCTTTAGCTAGAGTGGATGATTCCAGACTTTCAAATGCAACTAAATTCAAAAATTTCTCAACATAAACCACGCTGAGAGCTGGGTACCAGATTTGCATAAATTCAAGGCATGCAAATAATATTATAATGAGGGACAGCCTCTCTTTGAGATGCAGCCTTGAGAAGCATCATGGCAGCCCTGCCGACCGTAGGATACGGATCACCTGAAATTTCTTGCTCTATTAATCCAAAATCGTTCCTTTTCAAACAAACAAAAATCATGTATAAGCATTTTGATGAGTAATGAACCACCAGGTTCCTTGTTTGTGCAGTTTTATAGCAATAAAGTAAGCGAAACGGACATTTATTTTCCCCATAGCATTGTGGCCTGGTGCATAGCAATGTCATAAACATAGGGGGATATGCATCTGTAGATTGATTGGCTAAGAAACAAGGGTTAAAGGCTGTGAACCTCATTCAAACTCTGTATACATATTCATGATTGGTTTTCCCGCGTTCTGTATGAATTGGAACAGTGTAGGACTATATTAACGCGAACAACGCACTTGTAACTATGCGATGACCTCACCCCAGCGTTCAGCAAACTCCACATATTTGATACCCGGTGGTAAGATGTTTAATGCTTTCATGAAGTTTACTGTTTATTATCTCGTGTATAAAGATTCTGTATACATTTCTTTTGAAATTGTTAGGGTTAATTGTCGATTAAAAGTGACGTGTAAATCCGGACGTTGTTTTGCCATTTAAATAACTACACCGTGCATGTGTGTCGGCGAAGCCACAGACGGTGCACAGACACCCGTGATACTGTGCATGGAGGGACATTACGTACAGATACCCATGTACCCTGTAACTGAAGTGGTACGTCCACGGTCAGTGTATACGTGCGTGTAAACTGGCGGCCATCTAAGTATGAATAGGGAGTGGCGAAGTCAGATTTAGAGCAAAGTTTCGCTGGCGATTTTTCAGTAACTAGACCTTGAACACCAAAAATAATTGGTTACACAAAGTAATGCAGGTCTGCTCTTGGAGAAAATACCCAATTGGGGTCTCAAAGACTTGTTAACGAAAACGACGCAATTTTTAACGGGACCTTGCACTGGCCGCGGTCAAAAATAACATCGGGGATTCACGAAAAACTACTCCACAGAAGTTGATTTTTTTTCCCTCCAGACAATGATAACACTTGTTAGGAACGCAGAGAACGGACAACTTGAAAATATATGGAGCGCTTTAACAAAAATCTGTATTTTCCCACTACGGAGAAAACCGACCAACCGTCACTTGTGAGCGCTGGGTGTTCGTGTTGGTTTGAAGCAAAATCCTCATTATGCATGCAAATTAGGTACCCAGCTCTCAGCGTGAACTTAGTCAAAGTGTCTTGTTTAGCTAAATTAGAAGAACCCACTAATTCAGTTCACATTCCTATTTAGCTAAAAAGCAGGCAGCTAATTCAAAGTGTTTTACAGGACCTTGAGTGCTAGAAAGAAATTCAGTGAGATTGTATACATTTCCACAGTATTGCGATGTAGTCATGAGGTAAAAGCTTTCACATAAAATTTTGAATCACCTCGTATATTGCTTTCTCTCTCACAACTTGAGGCTATGCCACAGTTTACTTTTGCACACTTGAATCTCTCGGATCACAACTGGCATAGAACTAAGGGTGGCATGCTTACCTTCATTTCACCCTCCTCATGGACCAACTGCCACGTTCCTTGCTCTCCGTGTAAATCTTCAAAGACATACTTGATCGCTTCATCCACTTTCTTGTTACACTGTAGGGACAAAATATGCCATTATTGAATGCCTTTTTTGAATTCAGACACTTTCACGATATAAATAAGCAACTTTTGACACAATTTTAACAAATCTTACAAAGGTCATCTGAATGAACCTGCCGATTAAATTCAAAAGCGATTCAGACCTGATGTTTTTGAGAAGAAGCTTGAAATGTGACAAGTGGATACATGCAGGTGCAGCTATGATATCATAATTCATGAAAACTAGATGCATTGTGGTTTAAACAAAGTGACCTTAGAGCAGTAATCATGAGTTTTTACAATTATATTACATTTATTCCGTCGTATGTCTCTATCCAGGTTTTGTGGATCAAAATCCACTAGCCTGAGCTCATGGACCAGTATTATTTACCCCTGAGCGAGTAATTTTTGGTGTCTACTAGTATGACGGGATTGTAAACTATGACTGCAACAAAATCAATCAGCATCAAATGAAATAAATACAGAACATTTGCCTAAAATAAAATGGAACACAGCAACAATTTTCAAGCAAAACTGACATAGTACCCATGTTCAAAATCAAATTGCATATGTAATTCCTAGATAAGATAAAGAAATAACAGTCTAAAGAATTTACAACTTGAATTCCCCTAAAAAAGGGGAAAAAATTTTACATGAAAAGATCATGCATCTACATAAAAATTAAACACATTGGGCTATATAACGCCAAGCCGCCTTTGCTGTTGTAAAAAACAACAGACCATTCAAAGAAAATACTGTGTCAGGTAAAATAACAACATGGCAGTGAAATAAATTGAAGTCACTAGTGAAATTCTCCCATGAAAAAATATTAAGACCCATATGTAATCGATGAAATCCCTTGTGTCAAGATGGGAAGCAAATGCCTATCGCCATTGTGACATCAAGTTAGCAAGACTGGCAACTACATGACATTGAAAAGGATTCTTCTTCTAGGGAACAGGGGCCAGAGATAAGAAGTATTAATATGCAAAAACGTAAGGTTTTCTTTGCAGTTCAATCATTGAAACTTCCATATTATGTAATTTTGTCATACTTTACTGCTTTCCTTTATCAAAAAGATGATGTTATTAACTGTAATAAGTTTGTAGACCTCCTTGACATCTGTACACCCTTTGCAACAAATATCTCCCCATCATAGTCTTTCATATTCAACTACCATCGGACATCCAAATCAACACCACTTTTAAAACATGTGCATGTGATGCTATTGAGTGTGTTATTTGTTGTAATTTCATTTATTTCTGCAATTATTACAAGGTTGTTGAGGAACAGAATGATTTAAATGTGAAGGGTCATTGAGGTCACCGAGATATAAAGTCACAACTTGGAGTTAGTAACAAATCACAAGTATCACATTACAGTCATATCACATCAATACATATGAGAACAGTCATGCACTACGCTCACTCTACTATCAATTGATATGGTATCTTGCTACATTTTTTGGTCAAAAAGTTTGGATAATTCAGAGAAATATCTTCACACAAAACACTTCTTTTTTCACTCATTTTACAGTGAAGAGCAGGCAGCAAAACCGTGAACTTCACCAATTAAACCGGTAACTCTCGGTAGAGCCCTACCGAGAAAAATCGATAAAAATGGGCGGAGCAAAACATAACTAATATGGTTTCTTTGTGAACAAAAAGTAGCAAATTAAAACAGCTGGTTGAACACCTCCAAAAATAGAACGTGCACGCCACATAATGTAAACATTGACTGCACGGTGACTTTACGTATACTATTTTCACCCAATTTTACGGTTTACTTTCCATACGATACATCCACTCATTTCCCCCATAGGTTTGTCTTGAACATAGACTTTTTCGAAGTCTTACTGGAGCAGAGGTTCGGCGCGGCGTCGCCTCGGATTTGTACAAACCATGATGACATTGCCAGGGTATCTATCGACACTCCTTAGATCTCATGCGTCATGGTATATGTTTCTCGTCCGAAAACGAAGCGCTTGTCATTTTATTCAGCGCGTTTTTGAATGATTCAAAATAATGCATATCATGACAGTGGCAATAGTTATCCGCATCTTTGTATACGGGTAAACGATGCAGAAATCCAACGAGTAGTTTTTCTGCCACGGGATTAATATCGGAGTTTTCCTCGGCTCAGTCAGTCATAGTGTACATCACTCTTGCAGGGAGTCCTGATTGCAGTCGTATTTGCCTTGATAATGAAGCACCGTTTTGTCCAAACGCCGTCCTAGAAATGCCGCATTTCAGGAAAGAACGGGAAAAATCAAAACAGTTCTGAAAGAACAGCAAATTCGCCTACTAGGTGTCCAAATTTATCGAGTGTGGTTATTTCAATGGACGACGTTGGACATTTACCACAATGCTCAACGGCCGAGTTGTCTACCAAATTTTGTAGGGCTTTTGTCTTACAAACAATCCTTTCCACATTCTACCTTAGTTTAACGAGGCAGGGCTGTGTCTCCATTATAAAACGTAGTTTTCCACAGTTCTTGGATGGTAGTTGTAGTTTCCTTTTCAAAATTTTGTTGTCTCATGAACTCGGCGCTGTCGCGGATGGGAGGGTACCAACGACTATTCCCCCGGCTTCGATTACAAGTTTTATGGTGACCGAAATGAAATGTGGTGTCGATTTGTTGTCTTATGATTATTTCAAAAGGCTTCTGAAAAATACTTATTTTAGAAATCAAACCTGTTAATATTTAATCACCTAAAATAAAGTCAGAATAAAGTGATCGCATGATCTCTCGGAGTATTTATTTCAATGTTCATCCCTCCTTATAAAATGGTGAGTTCTAGTATTTCGCTACTTTGAACGATCCCGCCAAAATCGAGTGCACTTGCACTTCTACACTCTCCACGCTGTCGTGATACTAGTTCATTACAAACGCGTGGTAGTCAGAGTCAGACTGATAATCACACTATGTCAACTGGCTTTATGAAGATAGCAGTCACTGATGAGCACTAGAGGTAGCCTCAGGAATTTTCTTTGCGAGGAATGAATTGGAGCTAGCTGTGATGGGGATCGAGCGCGAACATTTGAGTGCAACTTATGGGACTGATTGGTACGGTGACCTCAGCTGCCGCCGGCTACGTTTGTCAACTTGACGTCTGATCAGCATAAGTGACCCAGCAGTGACGACCGAATATGCCGAAGGCGATAGCAGGCGTCAAAAAAATCCCGGTTTTGTCAGCACATTGGATTCTGGAGGCTAATTGTTTTGTGTTACATAGGCATGCACGGCTTTAGATCGGGAAAGAAAATGTATATCACTTTTGGAAACAGCTAAGCGTAAGCGATAGTTACGCATATCGCATTGCGATGATTGCGCTTTCAACAGTACGTTGACTCAACGCTAAGTACGTAAAAGGTAAACAACGTATCGCTCATGACTCATTTGCAATTTGCATATCATGTCAATCATGCAGATTCAAACTGAACATCGAATGTTATACCGGCGATATTACCGGCAAATATTTTATCCTTTTCCTGGTTCCAGACGTCATTTCAAATTTAATTTCGTCAGAAACCAAGTATATTGTGCTCCAAATTCTTATAAACATATCTCTCAATTTCCAAAAAAAAAATTAATCGGTAGATTTCTAAATTAATGGTTTTTATTGACGACGTCCAGAGCGTACCGAGTACGTTTGAATATCCCACCATTATGACCACTCTCGTAGGTTCTCGCGCTTTTATACGGGAGTTGGGGCTTTAAACAAGTTTTTGGCAGGCCAGTGGAAACTAAGGTTAGGCCAGTAATATTTTTAGCTACTAGCCAAATGGCTACTGATGATTTGCTCACCCTGTATCAATATTGAGTACACACTGCACAATACTAGACTGTATTTCTGGATTAACAAGAACACATTTTAAACAATCATAAAGCCACTCTTAGACTAGTGGATAACCAAAGTTACATGACGTTAAGGCCAGAATTTGTGTGACAATAAATGTTACCCAAAATCACTGCAGGGGAATGAAATGAAATGAACAATACTGGAGAAGGATTGCAAACTAATTACAGTACACTATCTACATTAAAGAGACACTAATAATTGTTTTGTGTTTCAGCTAAAACTGTCAGCTCTGGGTAAAGAGAGCTACCAATATTTTGATTTGTAAATCAAAAGTGACACTGGTAATCCTGAATACCAAAAAAGTGAGCTATTCTACTCCTGGACATGTACAGTTCAAGTTGTCCTCATTACATATCACATTATTCTGGAGTGTTTGTTTCTAAGAAATCTTACCTCTTCTGATAACCAATGTTGACTTCCTTCAATCTTAGCTGCCACTGGTGTTGGAGTATGTATGGGCTTTGCTGGTTCTGTCACCTGGAGATAAGCAATGATATCATGTTAACACTTTGAATCTTATGTGCTCATTAAAAAACAGAAACTTTTATTCTGTTCCTTTTGTGCATGAATTCTGCAGAGTAACACTCTTCATGATATATTTGTACAAATTGCAAAGATATAAAACTTGAAAAAATTTGCAAGTCAAGGTGTAGTAACTTATGAAGTAACAGAACACAAACTATTTTGAGACTAAACACGTAGCTGGTATTCCCTTGAACACCTCTTGTATCCAGCTGCATGGTGTGAGGAAAATCATGGAGCAATTTTCATGGAAACAATGGATAGCAAGTCAAACTTCACATGAACAACAGTTCAACTTATCAATAAGGTACGAATGAATCTTTAGCATTGAAAAAATTTAAAAAAAAAAGTTTATTCAAATACACTGTCTGTTCATTTTATTCACATGTTCAAACATGCAGTTCCCTGTGTTTGATATACACAATGCACAAATTCTAAAAAAATTTCATACACACACTCTGACAAAAAAACACACGCATGACACTCTGTGTCTACATCAAACAAAGTCAATCTCACACTGTTCAGTATCATAAGCGAAGTCCCTCCATCCACTGTAACCTAGCTCTGGCTGCATTCACAAATAATGGTTGGGGGGAGGGGGGGAGCTGGAGAAATCACAATTGAAATCTATTTTTTTTAAGATCCCCCCTCAATACCCTAAAAAAGTTTCAAGTCCTCCCCTGTCCATATGACCAAAAATTTTCAAGTCCCCTTCCAATTATCATACAGCCGCATATTTATTAGGGATGCATGCAAAGAAAAATAAAAACATATATTGGGCAGTTCTGCTCACAGATGTTCAACACCACCTGTTAATAGCAGTTTGTACAGCCATATTCCTGAGGCATATTCTTGAATTGATTCATTTTTAAACGCATCAGTGGACTTTTTTGATTTGTCGGTCAAAGCCGACTTGAGTTAATCCAACTTGATCTGGCCAGGTCAATGGAACCAGTTGAAGAGCAAAATGAAGATCATGGGAGATTATGCAAATTGTGAATTCTTGGCTATATTGGATGCTACTTATGAGTTTTACAAAATTCACAATACTGGAAGGCTAAAATATTCCATCAAATAAACGTTTTTATCTCTGAAATATTTGGTGTAATATTGGTAAATTTGGTAAAATTAAAATAATTTCGTTTAGTCATACATTTTTCATTTAAATTTGAGTCTTTACTGTACAAAGTTTTACTTTTGTGTTATTTAATGATGAGAATGTGGAAATTTAGAAAATTTAATATTTTATTATTCCCATACGCCAGAATTCCAAAATCCCTGAGAACTTTTAAGTCCCCTGGTCTTCCATGTGTTGCTTCCTGGCCTGATCTTGTGTACAAATATGTTTCACTGTAATGGGCATCACATGACTCGAACTCTTCTTCAACTACATCAGAGCTATCTCTGTCACTGCCAGTATGTAGTGACAGTGACACTGCCTGTAGGCAGTAGCAGGGCAGTAGCTGTATTAACTTTGATAATTTTGACAATAATTTTGTTCAGTTTATAGAACTGAGTTCTTGTTCTACTTCTTAGAGAGTGTTATAAACTCTCCAGTATTCAGCTTGCCAACACAGCATGTGAATATGTACCCCGCATTTGTATCATTGACAAATGACTTACAGTCTGGACTCTAATTCAATTATCACCCAATATTCACATACGCAGGCTTCTGTCTACAAACTGAATATTGTATGTTTCAGGTTGCTGTAGGGAAACAGCAAGAAACTGTATTTGATATTCTGCATAGAAATATTGAAAAAATTATCAACAGTTGCAGCTTCTGCAACTGTTGCAGCTTCTGCCCTCATACTAGGCCTATTTGTTTGTTTGTTTTTACAGAAATTCATACATTTTTAGAGACAAAAGTAGTGAAATTCGACAAAATGTACTAGATCTTGTTAAATTTTTACTAACATTAGAACAGTGTAATGACATTAAAATGTTATCACAATTTCATTGAATTACCCATCAAACCTTGGAATCGTAAAAAAAGGGAACCAAAATATTTTCAAGTCCCCCTACAGGCAGAGCAAAACTTTCAAGTCCCTCCCCTTGTAGTACCCACAAATTTTCAAATCCCCCACAACTGTCTTTTGTGAATGCAGCCTTATATAAGAGAGAGAGAGAGAGAGAGAGAGAGAGAGAGAGAGAGAGAGGCAGACAGACAGACAGACAGACAGATATATAGACACAAAAATATGGAGATCATAGATAAATACAGACATACAAAAAAATACACATGTACAGGTACATACTAATATAAGATAAATATATACAAGCAGATGTTAAATTTTGAGTTTCTGTAGTTATATGTTCATGGCATCATGATTTAAGTGAGCTGAAATCAAACACTGACTGAATTTTAAGTCTCTGTTGTCTATATTCATGGCATCATGACTTAAGTGAGCTGAAATCAAACACTGACTGACCTCTTCTTCCTTATCTCGTTTATCAAGAGCAGCTTCCACAGCATCAAAGAACTCTTCATCATTGATTGCACTGTGTGGTCCCTCCTGTACAGGAACACAAATCACATGTCGAGCACTGGTTAGAAATTTGACACAGAATGCCATTATTCAGCCTAATCCCCCTAAAAGTAGGGGAAGAAATAAATCATGACATAAAAGTCTTCATTATTGGCTGGTTTGCTAGTGTACATGCAATTATGATCTGCCCAGTTGATCAACAAAAAAGCATTGAGGGAATCACTTCTGGGCATTCAGGCAATAATTCGCATACAAAGTGGTGGTTTTGAATATTTGTGCCTCATTTGTGACACATTAACTATGCTGAGTCACATTCAATTGGGGAAAGAATGGTGACAAGCACACATGATCACACACTCACTACAACCAAGCCTCTCAATATGTGATAAAATTCACCGAGGATGGAAAAATATAAAATTTATGAGAGTATATCTGTTCAAAACATGCTCACACAGAATTTCAAGACATTTCCCAAGATAAAATTCTGTTGAGACAGATAAATTTGACGTTGAAGAGCTACGGTAATATGTTAGTCATCGGCAGAATGCAAATCATATACAGATCAAATTTGCATGCTATTAGCATTATGATTCTGTCTTTACAATCTTAGAGTATCTAGGAAACTGGAATTTTTGATTGACTCAGCCATATTTTGTATAAAGTGTCATTTACAGAGTGTAACCTGGTTGGAACTGCCAAAGAACATTTTGGGGAGGAGTTATTGCTTTGACGGAAATGAGGGAAAGCATGTAGGGAGTTATATAAGTGGGACTATCGTAAAAAACTTTGTTTGCGGTCTACAATTTGAGTGTCTTTGAATATTAAAACTAGTCAGTGACAGGCATTGTGGACAACATGTGTTAAACCAGAAAACACAATATCTGAAGTATTTTTATATGATTCCTGAACAGAACTTGAAGCAAGTTACCAGGTATTTGACAACCCTGTCACAAACCTTGCCATGGGATTTTTGTCTGACATGCTAATATGTCTCTTTCACAAATTCTGCTGGGGATATCTTTTTTGGTATTCAGACCGAATTAAAAAATCCTTTAAGAGCTACTTGGGACTTTACATGTAAAAACACAGGGGTATCCATTCAAGTTTGGGCTTCAATAACTCACCCATGGTTTACTTCAAAGAAGTACATAGTGTTGATAAAATTCTATATCGTCAATCTCACTGATAGAATTAACAAGGTGACATCTTTCTTTGAAGTCTGATGATACTTTGACATGATTCAGTGTGATTCATAAATATATTATGTAATCAGTGAACCAGCTGTCTATGTTACATTGATGGACTGTGATATCTTCCTAAATGGTTTATTTCCAGGTTTCTGTCACTAAACCATCATTAGATACTGTCCAATCTTTCAACTTTGTCCAAAGCTGTCATGTTGGTAAATGCAAATTCTCAAAATTTATCACATTTTTTTTAAAGCTGAGAAAGTTTTAGTTAATTTGAAATTGACAATCGAATCAAGACTTAACATCTGTTTTTTGTCAAACACTGAACAAGTTTCGTGTACAGACACAAACACTCATAATAAGGTTATACAGACACCTAACAGTAAAACTGACACCCTTGAGTGCATCGTAAGCACCAGGCTGCTAAAACGTATAAAAGAGTCCGAATGGATAAAACAGGTGGCCAATACAACATCATGGTAAAATTTTCATAATGGTCTACACTTGTCACTCATCTTAAACAACATACCCAAATCTATAATAATAATCAGTCTTGGTTTAATTCATAAAATTCTCCACTTTCACTGATACACTAGAAAAGAACTGACAGAACATCTGGAATGATACACCCTTCATTTCATTCTATTATTTTATTTATTTGAATCAAATCAAAATCTATCACCTCACGCATATCTGCACTGAATTCACTATTTTGTGTAGCTCTAACCCTATTTTGAAGTGTTTGATTTTTATTTGGTAGGTTTCCTTGACAAGTGAAAGGACTTCACATAGTACTAGGTATGTACATGTACTTTCATGGTCAGTTAGAATAGTTTCCAGAACATGTATGTATGTATTTTGAATGCAAGTTACACCATACTCAGCTGAGTATAAGCCTTTGCTTGTGTGTAAGCCCCTCCACTGATTTCAGAGGATTTTTAAAAAAGCTGTACATCCGTGTATGAGCCCCTATCCTAGTTTAACTCAAATATAGAAAGGTTAGGGGAGTGTGATTGGTCGATAAAGTTGATAAAATTATTTTTCAGATCAAAGAAACTTCTAAAAGATGTTAAAGAATGGAACATTGAAGTTCCCGTGACAGCATCATACGGATAATTGCACGCTTTTCAAGTACAGTCATGATTCTGTGACCTTCCATCCCAAGTTACCTAACTACAATAGTCCCACTGAGCAGTCATATCCACCATTGTCTTTTTCATTCATGGTCACCATATTGGTTTTCATCCTCTGAACATGCAAATTCATTTGTTTGAAGCAAATATCATTCCATATGTGACGAGTTTTTACCGGTGACTATTCCAATTTTCACTGCTATGCTGTTGTTTTCACAAGATGCTGACCATCTGATATGTGAAAGGGTGTTGCTTTTACATGCAGCCAATGCATGCTGTTCACACTTTACAGCACTGTTGATCGACAGCATACATGATGTCTTCCAAGTTTACTTTTTATTTCAAGATATGATTCAAGCAGAAATTTCACCAAAATGTCACTTACATATCCAGGGATTGTGTGATCAGTTTGATTTGAAAAAGTGATGTAAATACTGTGTCAACTAAGCAGGGAAATCCTTGCTGAGGTTTGCTGTCTTTTGGCCACAGTTGTCTATCAGTTCATGCCAGTTTGTGAAGATCGTGAGAATGTCATTTTTGTCCCTTATAATGTCTTGATGTCAGTCGATTTTTGAATATGATTGAAAGTTCAAGTGGTGTTCAATAACCACGCATAAATTGGCATAAATTAAGCAGTCATGGCTTATAATGTGAGGTTGCTCCAGTATGAGCCCCTCCCCTTGTATAACTGACATTTTGTATCGCCAAACCAGGGACTGTGATCAAATTTGCACACTCAAAGGAAATACCATACTAGTCTGAGTATTAGGCATGGCTTTAATCTGAAAATGGCACAAAAGGGATCCAAGGGCACAGATGCTATCCAATTAGTTTTGATTGTTGCCAATTCATTTTGATAAGGTATATCCACATTTGGAAGAAGGGCCACACTACCCAGCAAATGATTCAGTCTTCATAGATCTGTACTTTATGCAACATTTTAACAACACAAACGTTGCCTTCACAGGTAAAATGTACAAGTCTGTCTGATCAGCAATTAAGGATGAATGATAGGTGGACAGATGGAAGTACCACGTCCACATTGATCAAGCTGATCCATTAGGAAGTACCACGTCCACATTGATCAAGCTGATCCATTTAGTTAGATAGAAATTTCTAGTTCTCCAGTTACACTAGAATCATCATAGGTGTATACAGCATCAATTAAGGAACTACTGAATGAAGAAATGTTCAAATGTACTGTACATATCTTATACCTTGCCTACCAACTTGGCTTACAGAACTGACACAATACTGATGCTTCTTGACCATTTCTTTCAAGTGAATCAGAGCAGCAAACTTCAGGTGAAAATTGTCCAGTGGAGGCCCCTACAGTGGTACATATTTGTAACTATAGTGACAAACTACCCAAAGAGACAGACACAGGAACACTGAATTGTCTTTTCAAACAGTAGAGTGTCAAAGGTATTGTAAGTTGGTGTTGCCACTTTAACCAGGATTAGTCTAATGCTGCATTAAGCTATACCTGTGAACAATATATTTTTAAAATTTCATTTAGTGATTTGAAATACCTCACCTCATAGTCTGGACCACCAAGGTTTGTTTTCCGTTTCAACTCGGCCATTGCATTTCTGTAGCTTTCCTCAGCACGTTTCCTTCTCTCTTGTTCCTGACATCAATTTGATAAAAAGAACAAAAGCTAATCATTCCATTCTTCTTTTAAAAAAAACATTTAATCATCATGCAATCCATAGACCAATTTGGTCAAGCTCTGCTATTCCTCATGTAACAAAAACATGCTATTTTTTAATTTGCATTTTTCAAATTTGGGGAAATCATTCATATCTTTAAACAATACATTCTCATGGTCTGCCACATACCAAATGAAATTCAAGCATTCCAACAGTTCATTAGGTGATTAAGAAGTCCATACAATCTTTATATCAGTGATTTTACATGTATTTTTCATTTCACAAGATATCACAATATTTCACTCTTAGCACTAGGCTCTACATTACATCTACATAACAATATAAATTTAGTACGTGTTGGCATGTATCAACCCAATGCTGATCTTGGAGTCACATGAAAACACTGGGAATAAATCAAATTCTAACTGCCATTGTACCTGGGCCCTATTAGAACCATTATGCTTTTGTTACATAATATTTGCCTGAATAATAAACTTAATGGCAGTGTTGGCAGGGAAGGATCAGGTTTATCACTAGCTACATGTATATTGTTATAACAAATAATATCTGAAATATTTTATGATTGGTCACCATATTCTGGCATGCTACCATGATAAAATTTGTACATTGAAATTATCCTCACAATTTTTCATAAGTGTAAAACCAAGCAGAGGTACAACTCTCAATAAGTAGAACTACATGATTTTACATTACATTACTTTACATTTGGAAAGAAAATCCTGAAAATATTGATTCAAGTCTCCGGTACTGTAACTTACAACCAGTGTCTAAAATTTCGTCAAAATATGAACAAGTGCACAATGTAATCAGCATGCACGATAGATCAATCTCCCAACAGTGGTGTTACAATTATGAACTGAGCACCTTGTAAGGTGCAAATCTGTGAACTAAATATAGGACAAATTTGGTGACATTACTGTCATTCAAACATATGTAGAATTCTTAAGTATACTGGTATTACCAAAATGTACACTAAAACCCTATTAATTCAACCTCTCTATTAATTCGACCACCATACAGCAGGGATCACTTTGGGGCGCGATAACGCGATATTCACGCTCAAAAATCAGAAAAATCACATTCAGAAAAATCAATTGGGCAAAAAAGTCGCGCCGATAATGCAAATGGCACATATATGATACATTTACGTGATCTAAATTCATCGCGTATCAGTAATGTATTTGGCAGGTTAGAACCACTCATTGTGTCGCCGTAGAGAGTGCTATACCAAGAACCTGTTTCAGAGTTACCCGTTTCAAACAGCGTTTGTGATTGTTGCAAACAGGAAGTTTTGCGTTCATTGACAAATCATTGGAGTCGATACAGCAAGTGTTCATTGCTGATGTACACCGTGTTGTCATCGCTCAAAATGGCGCTTTCGAAGGAATTTGTGTCAAGTACGAGTGGTAGTGCGAAGAAAAAACGTAAATGCACTACTCTAGACCACTGTACTTCTGTTACTCCCACACTAGAAAGTATGGATTCGATCGCCTCCGATTACAACTACACTCAGTGTGACAGTTTTCGGACAGGGTAGTGAATTTCGCCCAAAGCCATTTCATAAATGACAAGCACTACGAAATCTTATTATCATACCTTTCAAAACTTTATTGTGTTTATCCTCAAACTGTTAACACCGACAGAAGTGGCATTTAGGGGGGTCAAAGTTGCCAAATTTTTGACCCATGTTGAGTGCGTAGTAATCAGACTGATATGGCAGTAATCTAATCGGACGTCGTATTTGGAATATGATTATATAGGGGCAAAATACTGATATTTTGAAACTTCGAAACCCAGATTTTCAATTTCAGTGTGTTTAGAACTACATGGAAATATTTCGTGATAATTAATTACATTTAATCCATGGACGACGCAACTATATTCTGACGTGAATAGCGCTCAGATATCAAACATGGGCTGTCTCTGTGTAGTGTTCGACACCTTGTATCGTAGGGTGGGGCTAACTTCGCCAAGTTTGTAGCCCGAAATAGCTTCTACCAAAAAAAAACTATCCAAAACGGGACAGCAGCGTCACCTGACTTAATTTGACTTTTAAAACACTATCAATACAGAGAGAAGTGAGTACAACAAACAGCACGTCATTAAATGTCCGAAAAACTGAGGTTGTCCGAAAACTGTCACACAGAGTGTATTGTTATGCAAATTGTCCAATTTGCAGAAAATCAGGGAAAGTTAGGTTCCACAGACCTTGAAATTCTCCCACTGTTTTTTTTTTCATGTGAGATTTTATCTCATGCAGTTCTTGAGCCAGGGTAATCTCTGTACAGTATCTTAACTCAACACATAATTCATTTTACCCTTATCCATTCAACCACCAATGGAAATAGGAACTTTCTCCATCTCTAATAATTCGACCAAACAATCATGACAAGCTGTGTTGAACATCTCAGTGTTTCCTCTGGCTAAAATTACCTGTTAGCCATTCTGGCTAATTGAGACCAAAATTGATTAGCCAGAACTAGCCATCCAAATTTACATGTATTCGGCATTTGTGATTTTAGACAACTGACAGTTGAATATTTAGTGAAAGTCACATTCACAAATAATATACTCAGGCCGGTCCTATCAGCTGCTACAGTACTGGAACAAAAAATGGCAAAACAAGTTAAGAACAACTTTTACGGAACAAACTACTTTCTTTATTACTTGTAACGGTCACAATAAACTTTATTTCCTGAGTGATTCACACTTATGTGACTTCTGTATCACAAGTAAATCATTTACAGGGTAACTTCAAGATATTCTCTGCCTCAGTCATCAAGTGCTTTCAGTTCTCTAATCACAGAGTACTAAGAAAGTGTACTGGTACATTACATTATTTCTCAAGGATGTTTTTATCAAATGGAACTGACTCATATCAGCGGCTGCTTGCGGTGCATTCATGGCAAGTCATGTCCTGATGTTTTCTCAGGCTTCTTGAAATTGTCCTTCTTTGGAATGTCTGATCGCCTGCCGGATGTAAATATATTGTCCTGTCTGGCCGCCTGACACTTCGTATGTGGTACAGAAAAAACTTCTCATTGTCAAACACTAACCCTGAAAATTCAACAAACCATTCCTACGCAGTTTCCTCGTTTTTTCAGAACTTGTTTTACCCCGCAACTTGGCGGACAAGATGCAGTCACGGTGCAATTTTCATATCCGCTGACTTGGAAGTTGTACTCGGACATGCCAGGCACAGCAGTTCTGCACGTTGTATGTAGCTGCCTCTGACTGAGGTCGCCGTCATGTCCTTCTCGTTTTTGTCACAATGGTTTCATTCTGTTCACCTCCCTAGCGACCATCGGCTGCTGATGTCTGCTAAGCTTTTGAAAATACCCCAGAATCAAATAGTGTTTTCTGACTGCGTAGGGCCATTGTTTAGGAAAATTTTCTGTCCCAGTTGTTCGACTGTTTATTCTCAGGGAGGTAGCACAGGGATAACGGCCATTTTGGATTTCAAATATTGGTAAATGTTATGTAACTTAGTTTCCCTTGTATAAAATTTGCATGGTGATCTCTGACTTCTATTGTTGATATGGTGAGTCTTGTACTTTAGAGGCGCATACAGTTTTCCAATTAACTCAGTGAGAATGGAAAACCTTGTCCATGTCCTGTGACAAAGTCTGAAAACGATGGTTTTGGGCAAAACCATTGCACTGTATTTGGTTTGCATTATCTTTAACTGACCTTTTCAAATCTTCTCTGCCACTGGTCTTCTCTCTGTCTCATAAGATCAATACAGTGCGAGAGTGTTGCTATGATACCAGCTGTCGTGGCTTTGAAGGTGAATGCTTCTCCTTTGAAGTCCACACCCATTTCTGAAGTCATGGTGCTGCCTGGGAAGGAAAATCCTGCAAATGAGGAACACAGAAACACAAAATTCAGATTTTGAAAAGTAGTGATGCATATTTGATTGGAAGACATGAATCAGTATGTTCAAGTAGGAGGCATACCATACTCAGCTGAGTATAAGCCTGTGCTTGTGTATAAGCCCCTCCACTGATTTCAGAGGACTTTTGAAAATGCTGTACATCCTTAAGTCCCTAGCCTAGTTTCGCTCAAATACAGAAAGGTTGTCGTTACAGATGGTAAAATTACTTTTCTGATCAAAACAAATTATTTAAAGATGTTTAAACAATGAGAAATTGTGGTTCTAATAACAGCATCATATGGAAAATGGCATGTCTTTCCAGTAGCTCTGTTATTCTATGACCCTCTATCAGCTTTACCTACACATTCACAATATCCGTTTTCATCTTTTAAACATACAATTTCATTCGTTTGAAGCAGTTAGTCTGTGAAGAGATTTTACCGCTGACTATAACAACTTTGACTGTGATATTGTTGTTTTCACAAGATGCTGACCATTTCATACTGGAAAATTAAGTTACTTTTATACTTTTATATGCAGCCAATGCATACCCGTTGACAGTTCACACTTTGCTGTTGATCAGCAACTCAGTATTAATGTGATCATGGTATGTCAGTTCATGAGATTGTAAGAACATCAATCTTGTAGGTAATTTTTTTATGTCTTTTGTATATTTATTTTGGAAGCGATTGGATTTTGAAAGAAATTGAAAGTTCACATGGTATTTAATAATCATGCATAAATTACCATAAATTAAGCACATGTGGCAGTAATATGGTGTTGCTTGAGTATGAGACCCTCCCCTAGTACAACTGCAGTTTTTTGTTGACAAACTAGGGGGTTATACTCAAATGAGTAGGGTAACAACTTTTGGCCAAAATTGTGCATTATTTTATCTAAAGCTAAAGCAAATGGACCAAACCATTGAACTACTTCACTTATATAAAACCTCTCACCACTCCAAGCGCACAAACACATTAATTTTGATGCATTTTGGCCATCTAGAAAAGCTGTTTTGTAACAAACTTCATAAGCTGTTTTGTAACAAACTTCCAAATAAAAACATTGCCATTTTCTGTTGTGCACCAACACCATCAAAATTGATGGCTTTTTCCAAGAGTAGACACAATGGTAGAATTTCACATAAACAATAAATAATTCATCGTAAAACTTTACATTTGCCTCACTTTGATCGCTACATGTTTCAGAAATACCGGTAAATAAGTGAATAGATATGGTAAAAGACCAATCTGCAAATGATTGTTTCATTGATTTTCTCACCCATACATCAGCAACGTATGCAAGCACTATATATTTGAGAGTCCAGATCAGGTACGTAGACAATCACTGAATCAGTCATACAGCATACTAGTTTGCTTATCACATTACACAGCGTTTCTACAATATTTGTCACAAGCTTCAATTTTTACACAATTCTCTCCCTTTTGCAAATTATTTTCATTACATTTAATATCAAACAGAGAGGTATCCACAACCTATATTTACAGCTTAGTCCAGTTCAGTTACCTTTTCCTATCCGCCGTGCACTGCAGATGATCTGCAGCTATCTGGTACGGTCAATATTTCGTAAATTAGGGTATGTTATATGATTGATGGAGGTCTATGAGACTCAGGTTGAAATTTTCAAATGCAGTTTTTCGTTAGTTTTCCAAAAAAAACATACCAATTATATCTGAGGATTCCAAAGTATCAAGAAATGGGAAAGGATTTCAGTGTTTGTTAGCTCTATTGACTGAGAATCAAAATTGTAACTTTAGACTTTACAGTTCAAAATGCATGTGCCCAGGATATCACTGAGACTGAACAGAGACCAAGCAATATGGCAGATGGGCAGAGGTGACACCTCCAAACCTTGCTGATAGACTGTTGTTTTCTCAAGGGTCTATGATATAATTCAACTGATTTATAATTGCTTAAAAACCTCGCTACATTGACATGTTCAACTGTCAACAGCTGCTTGTGACATTTTGGTCTGTCAATGCAGCTTGAACGTTTTGCCTCAACCTTCAGAGCTAGTACTCCAGCCTAGCCTTCAGCTGGTAGTCATCAGTTGTTGAAGGTAGTCATAACAAGGAACTTGCCAATGTGGATATGTCAGTGTTCAGCCAGTTTTTGCTGCTTCCTTACTTTTTTTTGCGAAGAAAAAACCCTTCTGACTGTTTGCCCATGTAGGCCATATCCACACTACCCTAGCAGTTTTGTAGTATTTGCCGTGCACCAAACAATGCATACATGAATAATCAACTTTGTATGACGTTTCATATTTTGTGTTTCGCTCTCACAACAGTATGCAATGAGGTATTTACCAAAATTGCATTTATTCAGTAAAATAAATATGTTTATTTTAATTAGAATCATTCCTGTGTTCCCAATGATTATCAAATCTTCAAATAAAGTGGGTACGCAATTTTCTAGAAAGTTAAATTGCTGAAATATAAAGGTCAATTCTGAACCATTTTGGAACTTCAAAATGTAATTTTTCTAGTTTTTTACATCATATGATGATCATCACATGCTAGTGAACCACTAGTAAAATATCCTATGCAATTGTTTTCAGTACAGTATTGGATCTAAACATCCATCTTAAGAAGATGATACAGCATGCATGTCAGAAGAGCTGAACTAATGCAACACAATAAAATAGTTACACAGAGTTGTAGCATATTCACATATTTACAGCATTGTTATTTTGTATTATTATTCTGCTAAAAGCAGAATTGTGACTCTTTAATACAAGGAGTTGCACTCACTACAGTGTTTTCAAAATATGTTCAGTTGTATTGTAGAAGTGATCAACAACCGACCTAACGGCCGATATAGCTCCGCTGTGTTTATGTAGAGAATAACTATTTTTGACACATTTTGATAAAGAAGGTGGAAATCTTTGATAGCTCATTTCAATGGCCAGAAAAAAGTGGCTAAATAGCTGCAAAAATACACAATTGAAGATTTCATCATAATATCAAACTAAGTGATTCTCTTTGTATGAATAATAAAGGATGTCATATATCAGGCAAATGCATCAACCATTTATTTTATGCTGATGATATTGTTTTAATTTGCCCTTCTGTAAAAAGCTTGAACAGTGTTTTAAAACCTGTAGACACTATGCTAGGTCACATGACATTCTTTTTAATGCAAGTAAATCAAAGTGTCTTTGTGTTCTGCCTAATTGTTGCAATATAACTAAAATTCCTCATGTCTATCTTGATGATGTATCCCTTGCATTTGTAAGAAGCCATACATACCTTGGAGTTGTTCTCAACTATTTGGCCAATGATGGTGATGTCATCAAATGGCAAATGAAAACTTTTTACGCCAGTGCTAATTCTTTAATTCATAATTTCTACAATTGTTCATTCGCCGTAAAAGTCTATCTGTTTAAGGCATATTGTTCTGCAATGTACTGTGCTCACTTGTGGAGTGTTTTTATAATAATATGAAAAGTATTAATGAAATACGAGATCTTATAACAAGGCTTTTAGAATTTTGTTTGGCATAAGACGGCGTATAAGCATCTCTCAAACTTTTGTAAACAACTGTATTATGACTTTTGACAGCAAACAACGCACCACTCGATCGAGATTTTATTGTAGGTTGAATGAAAGTGATAATATCCTGATTAAATCAGTTTTATCTTTTGATGTATTTAAAAAAAGTGCTTTTTGTAGAAGAGTTATCAACGACTGTTTTTAAGACGTTTTAATAGAATTCTTATTTTATCATGTATATTGTACCTTTTTGTTCTGTTTTGTTGTTTCAGTCTAGTGGACATTTTATGAGCTTGTTCTCGAAACAAAGACTATTATTATTATTATTATTATTTCAATATATCACATTGGATCACCCCCGAGAACATGTCAACCACACCTATCTGACCAGTAGTTTTTTGAGAATGATATTTTTTGACTAAAAATAGCAAAAAATGGCACAATGGCAAAATGGCAAAAATGTGGTCTCCAACAAATATAGTTCATAATTTTCTCCATGTGGAAATTTTCTCACAATGTTGCCCCCAAAAATACAAAATTGCAGATTTCATCATAATTTCAAAAAAAAATCATTTAGTTCATCTGTAGAAACCTGTGTACCAAATTTCAAAGCCATCAGATGAATAGTTTTGGAAATACACATTTTTTGACCAAAAATGGCAAAAATTTCCCCCAAAAATACAGATTTACAGATTTCATCAGAAATTCAATATATTACTTAGTTCATCTATAGAAACCTGTAAACCAAATTTCAAAGCTATCAGACCAGTACTTTTTGAGAAACACATTTTTGGACCAAAAATGGCAAAAATTGCCTTAAAAACGCAAATTTGCATATTTCTGCACAATTTGAACAAATCTGAAATGGATCATCCCTACGGACCTATGTACCAAACATCAAAGCTATCTGACTGGTAGTTTTGAAGAAGATTTTTAAAGATTTTTTTACCAAAAACGACAAAAATTGCCTTAAAAATACAAATATGCAATGACTGAGGTCACCCTAAATAAACTGCATATCAAATTTCAAAGCAATCAGAAAAGCGGTTTCAGAGAAGATTTTTCTACCAAAAACAGCAAAAAATGCCCCAAAAATACAAATATGCAAATTTCACCACGATTTGAACCCCAAGTGAACTGCATATAAAATTTCAAAGCAATAGGACTTGCGGTTTCAAAGGAGAAGGCAATTGTTGACGGACGACGGATGACGACGGAAAATCAACCTATTTGATAAGCTCTGCGTTGCTGACAGCAGAGCTAAACACTGTGCACTTTGCATAATGTTAGTTAGTACATATAGCACCTTCTTATAGTTAAACCGCATATTTCTTTACACTGAAAGCCAGCTGAAAATGAAATTGATACAAAGGTTATCACACTTGTGCAATTGCTTTGAGAACGTGTTAATGACTTTGCCACCGTAGTGGCACTGATCAAAGGACTGTATAATTGACCCATCATAAAACACACATACAGAGACTATACTGCTTGGTAGACTTTAGATACAGACAATTGTATAATATTGCTTTACCGCTTAATGTTAGATTATATAGCAGCTGAGTCAGAGTCAAGCTGTACTCTTTGTCTTTGCCTTGGTATTCCTTGAAGTGGTTTGCCTAAAAACATTAAAGTTCAAAAGAGACCTAATTATTTTACCACTGGTCAAATATTTTCAGCCATTTAGTTTTTTTTTCTCCAGAAAACCACACATACAGTATACACACAATAATCAGTTCCTATCGGCTGTCTGGCTATATTGCTATATTGAAACAAATACAGTCGAAGCCTACTATGAAACCACACTATCATCCATCTGTTGTTTGGACCTCGTAATGTATTGTCTTGAATGAAAATGATTATTGGACCAGTTTAATGTCATATTGCCTCAGCTTACTTGTAACTTGTAAGTGCAAGAACTGGTTCTGTAGTAAAATTTGAAACAACTTTATAACCAGTTAGAAAAGTGTGATAACATTTTGATCAATTTCATTGTTCACTTTCAGTTGGCGTTCAGATTAACCCAAACTACTGAAATGCAGCACTCTGTGACAAAAGCACTGGATATTTTGTGTGAAGTTACACAAAGAGTTATGAAAACAGTTATTTTACATAAATAATTGTGAAGATAAAAATTACATGTTACAGAAGCGACTAGCCAACCTTTGTGTTGCTGTAACCATGGATGTAAAAAATAGAAGGATACAGGACAGCCCTATAATCCCTTTCACACCTATTGTTATTTCTTTGTCTACGCTGGTCTTTGAAGTTGTGGCATGGTTGCCGCGATCAGGACGGCTCGGACACACCCACTTCACTCACAATATCGTGTACATCAAATTATTGTTGCCAAATTCATAAAAAAACTTTCAAACTTGTGAAATTGCTTGTGTTGAATGCTCAGACTGAACAGAGCTCAAACAAACCGAAGACTGAGAAAATCGACGCATATTTGACCAAGTTATGACTATTCTTTTGAACTGACTTGGAAAAAGTCCCGTGATCGTAAAATTACTCTAACTTACAAAGTATCTAACCGCGGAGTCTGATTTTTTCTTAATTAGAAGGTTCAAGGTATGAACGCTTAAAAAATGTTTGTCCTAAGTACTGGTTCCCCTGGCCGTTGAAGTTATCGTATTCTAAAGTTGGGCTATATTTGCGGTACGCCGATAGTTCGTCCCCATAGGATTGTGTGCAAATGCGTTCGTCGTTCAGGCCATGGTTAATCCGTTTGAAGTCACGTTTCCAGACGTTCAAAGACACTGCTGAAAGAACTGTTACGCCAAAACTAAAGTCATATATATAGACTTTCCTGTCTGGTCATGTTTGGTGATCTGAGTACCTGGCCGAAAATTCCCTGGTGATTTTTTTGCCGAAGTTCATTGCGTCGCGTCACCATTCTGCACGGGTTGAGGCATTGTTCAAGTTCAAGAAGGGGAAAGGTTATTACACATGCGCAGTTCTTGTTATACCGTGTTTACGTGAGACAGAAAGTGAGCCAGGAGCTATGTAGTCGATTGTTTTCCTCCTCGAAGAGCTGCATATCATCGTTAAGATAGAACAAGTCATTGACAATGACATAGTCCCCACTTGTAATAGGAGTATTAGTCTTGAGGGGGCAGGGAAATGAGGTCATTAAGAAGTATCACTAAAGTGTATATGTTCAGATCTATGGACACATAGGTCTATGTCATTGTTCCCAATTTGAAACAAGAGGCATGTCTAAGTTATGGTCCTAAATCGGGAAAAAAGATCAAACCTCTAGCTGTATTGGCCAGCCAAGAAATACATATGTGCATAATAAATGAGGTACAAGATGTGACATCTTAAGGTCTATTATCCTATCAAAATTGAAGCGTAAAGAACTTGTGATTGCTGAGTTATGCATATATATGCATATTCAAGGTCAAAGGTCATCAAGGTCACGTGACATTTTGAAAAAAAATATTGTATTGCTAATTAATCCATATATGCCAAAATTCAGACCTCTAGCTCTATTGGCTTGCCCACAATTATATATGGGCATAATTAACGAGGTAAAGCATGTGTTGTCATAAGGTCTCCCATCCTACTAAATATAAAGGACATAGCACTTGTGGTTACTTATTTATTGACATAATCGTGTATTTTAGGTAAAAGGCTATCGAGGTCACATGACATTTTGTCCAAAAATTTCTATCCTATAGTCTATCCCTATATACTAAAAATCATACATTTACTTCTATTGGCTTGTTCAAAATTAGATATGCACATAATGAATGAGGTACAATATGTGGCGTCATAAGGTGTCCCATCATACCAAATATGAAGGGTGTAGCACTTGTGGTTCCTGAGTTATGGACAAATATGTATATTTGGGGTCAAAGGTCACCGAGGTCACGTGACATTTTGTCAAAAAAATTGTATTGCTAAGTTATCCCTACATACCAAAAATCAGACCTCTAGCTCTATTGGCTCGCTCAAAATTAGATATGCACATAATTAATGAGGAACAATATGTGGCGTCATAAGGTGTCCCATCATACCATATATGAAGGGTGTAGCACTTGTGGTTACTGAGTTATGGACAAATATGTATATTTGAGGTCAAAGGTCACCAAGGTCACGTGACATTTTGTCAAAAAAATTGTATTGCTAAGTTATCCCTATATACCAAAAATCAGACCTCTAGCTCTATTCGCTCACTCAAAATTAGATATGTGCATAATTAATGAGGTACAATATGTGGCGTCATAAGGTGTCCCATCATACCAAATATGAAGGGTGTAGCATTTGTGGTTACTGAGTTTTGGACAAATATGTATATTTGAGGTCAAAGGTCATTGAGGTCACATTACATTTTTTCAAAATAATTGTATTGCTAAGTTATCCCTATATACCAAAAATCAGACCTCTAGCTCAATAGACGTCACTGTGTGCGGACGTGTGTCCTTACCGCTCTCGGAAATCAGCCAAAATACTGCTGCTTTTCAAGGCGAAACACAAGTACCACCTTAAATATTCAGTATGAAGTGCCAAGACTGTGGAAAGTCGAATGCTAAGCTTACTCAGGGTGACCTCCACCTCTGTAGACGATGCAAAGAAATTCGTTTTCCTACGCAAAGTGCCTCCACAGCCACCAAGATGGCCGATGGTGAGAGTGACGACGAACACCATAGAAAGAAACTCGAAGACATACAGACAACGCTATCCGTACTAACCACTAAAGTTGACAAACTTATTGGAATGGAAGACAAGTTACAAGATCTGCAAAATAGCGTCACCTATGTAAGTAATTCATTTGATGAATTTACGAAACAAATGCAGATTTTGAAAAACGAGAACAAAGACTTGAAACAGGAACTCAGAAAGACAACAATGGAACTGAACGAACTCCAACAATACACTCGTAGGAACAATTTGGAAATTCACGGAATACCAGAAGAAGAAAACGAATGTACCGATGAGATAGTCGTGAGAGTTGCCGCAGCTGCGGGAGTCAATATATCAGTGGATGATATTGACGTATCTCATCGTTTGCCTCGACGTACTAATCGTGACAGCCGTGAACAACAACAACAACCGGCAGCCATAATTGCCAAGTTTGTCAGACGTACCACCCGCAATAGACTTTACTCATCAAAGAAAAATCTGAAAGACAAAACCGCCCGTAATATTGGAGCCACCAGTAACAATCGAATATACATAAACGAAAATTTAACTCCAGTAAATAAACAGCTCTTCTACCAGGCTAACCGACAACGCAACACGAAACACTGGAAATTCATCTGGACCAACAACGCCAGGATTTACGCAAGGAAGTCAGCCAGTGACCCAGTAGTCCACATAGCCACTTCTGAAGACCTCCATAAAATCATTTAAAACAATTACTCCTGCAATCTGGATATTAACGATAATGAACACTCGACATGGGTGACAACGTGGACGCTCTTCCCAACAAAACTCACTGCTTTGAGTACTCCATAGACGAGTTTAATACAGGTACAACAACTTTTCAAAACAATTTGTCATTTTTACACCTAAATGTCAGGTCTCTAGCTAAACATTACGATGACCTTGTGACATTTCTTGACATTTTAAACATAAAGTTTACTTTCTTGGGGCTTTCAGAAACGTGGCTGAGCCACAATTCAGATCCGTCTCTGTACAATTTACCTTTGTACAATTTCATTACTTCTAATCGTGAAAATTCAAGGGGAGGGGGAGTAGCACTCTATATTCATGATTCTCTGTCTTTTACACGAATTAACACCATTGATATCGTCCATTGCGAATCGATATTTGTGGATACAGTCATTAACAACAAAGCTATTACAATAGGTGTCATTTACAGAAAACCAAACACTAACCACCTTGAATTTCTTCAAAGTCTTGACACATGCCTTGACCAGCTGTCTCTTTCAAGAAAACAGTGCATTATTCTTGGTGATGTCAACATTGACACTTCTACCGATAACACACCTGCTATTCAGTACAATGCTATTTTAAATTCCTACAGCTTTAGTCAAGTCATTACCACTCCAACTCGTACACTGATAACTCCAGCACAATAATTGACCATTGTATCACAAATATCACTGAGTATTTTACCAGATGTGGCACCATTCAATCAGATGTATCAGATCATTACCCTATTTTTTGCCTCGTCCACCAATTGAAGCATATCATGAAATCTTCAAATCCTGTTAAGATCTTCGATCTCAATTCTTATGATGAAGCTGCTTTTCTTGAAGATCTGAATAATGCTGCCTGGCATACTGTCTATAGCTGTACGGATCCAAATGATGCTTACGCAGTTTTTCATGAGATTTTCTATACTATAACTTCAAAACACAGCCATTACAAATCATCGTGCCATAGGAAAAGTATTCGAAAGCCATGGCTTTCTAAAGCCCTTGCTAAATCAGTGCGCACGAAACACAAGTTATTTACCAAAATGAAAAAGAACCCCAACAATGCTCGTTACAAAACAACTTATAAATCGTACAGAAATATCCTTAGCAGGCTTCTGAAATCAGCAAAAGAAGTTACTATTCAAACAAATTACAGTCGGCCCAGGGAAATACAAATAAGACATGGCAAGTGATTAACGAAATTTTAAATAATTCAACAAATAGCTATACCCCCCGCAAAATATTTTCACAGAAACAAAACATAGTAACAGACAGCCTCGATATTGCAAAAGAATTTAATAATTTTTTCTCTACTGTCGGTATTAACCTTGCCTCACAAATCACCCCTGCAGGTGACTTTACTAGCTACCTGCATGGCAACTATCAGAATTCTTTTTTCTTTCACCCTGTCACGGATCAAGATGTTTTTAATGTAATTAGGACCCTAGATCCACGTAAAGCTGTCGGTCCCGACAACATTCACCCACTGTTAATTATTCATGCTGCGCCTATTATATCCCACCCATTTGCCCACGTAATTAATTGTTCTTTGCAGCAAGGTATCCTTCCCAATGATTTAAAGTTAGCAAAAGTTGTTCCAATTTACAAGAAGGGCTCTCCTGAAAATGTTAGCAATTACAGACCCATCTCAATTCTCCCAACTTTCAGCAAAATTATCGAGTCAATTGTGAACAAACAAATTATCCGCTATCTTGAAGAAAAACACATACTTATTGAGACACAGTTTGGGTTCCGCAAACGTTATAACACGAAATTGGCCCTCATAGACTTAGTCACTGATATTAGCGACTGTCTAGATAAAGGTTCTCTCACCTTTGGAATATTCATTGATTTTAAGGAAGCCTTCGACACCATCAATCATGATATCTTGATTCACAAACTGCACCATTATGGCATCAGAGGTGTTCCATTACAGTTGTTTAAGACTTTCTTGACATTCCGTCAGCAATTTGTCAACACCAACAATGTTACATCTCCTTACGCTCAGATCCAATGTGGCATCCCACAAGGTTCAATACTCGGTTTTATTTTTTATTTATATAAATGATATCGCTGATTCTACCAATAGGTTCAAATTTCGTCTCTTTGCAGACGACACCAATTTGTTGAAGTTTATCGACAGCAACCAGATTGACTTTATGCAAAGAAATATTCTGACTTCCATGAGGTTTGTGATTGGTGTCGGGCAAATAAACTTACAATTAATATTGATAAAACAAACTATATGATTATTAAAACATCAGGTAAACATGTTACTGCTAATGAGACCCTAGATATTGATGGCCATAAAATAGAATGTGTTCCTTCTGCAACCTATCTTGGAGTCACCCTTGATGAAAATATTACGTGGAAGGCGCACATTCAGAAAGTTATCAAAAGCATTGCCCGAAGGTTGGTATAATTTCACAACTTCGTCACTTTGTACCTAGAAATGTCCTCCTTCTGTTGTACAACTCGCTTATTCTGCCACACATCTCCTATTGTATTGAAATCTGGGGCAATACTTTTACGACTTACCTTGAGCCATTGCATTTACTCCAAAAGAAAATTACTCGCCTGATCACCTTCTCTGATTACCGTGCCCACTCTGCCCCTTTATTCAAACAGCTTTGTATTTTAGACATTTTTAAACTTTGTAAATTTCACACCTGCGTTTTTGTATTTGACTTGTTACATGACAACTATGCCCAAGACAAAGGTCGTTACGTCGACACAATTCCCCATGACTATCCTACCCGTTTTTCTACTCAAGACAACTTTTACCAACCACAGATCAACCTCTCACTAAGTAAACACCAAATAAGGTATGCAGCAACAAGTTTTTGGAATTCACTCCCCACTCATATTAAACGTATAAATTGTAGACATACATTTAAACAAACTTTGAAAGTCCATCTACTTCATCATTAGTGGATCATGCATGATCTTCCACTACATGTATTGACCATTAAACCTCCTGTTTCTGGTTTACCATTTTACTGATACAATGTATTTATTTATATCAGCTAGTTTATTTGTACACGAATATTGTCCATTAACAGATTTTATGTATAATCAATTAACTTCTTTCTACCCAGATTTGTATTCTTTATAATATATACACAGTCACGTCTTTGTATTAATTTAAACAGATAATTATAGCTACACTGGTCACGGTTGAGACTAGTTCTGATTGAACTATTTCCGTGACCCCATCAGATTGAAGTTTATGTAAACATTCCTCTTTTCTTGTTATGTATAGTATTTTCATCTGATGAAATAAACTCAACTCAACTCAACTCAACTCATTGCCTACACTCAACTTTTGGCTCGCTCAAAATTACATATGTGCATAATTAATGAGGTACAATATGTGGCGTCATAAGGTGTCCCATCATACCAAATATGAAGAGTGTAGCACTTGAGGTTACTGAGTTATGCACAAATATGTATATTTGAGGTCAAAGGTCATTGAGATCACTTGACATTTTGTCAAAAAAAATTGTATTGCTAAGTTATCCCTACATACCAAAAATCAGACCTCTGGTTCTATTGGCTCGCTCAAAATTAGATATGCACATAATTAATGAGGTACAATATGTGGTGTCATAAGGTGTCCCATCATACCAAATATGAAGGGTGTAGCATTAGTGATTACTGAGTTATGGACAAATATGTATATTTGAGGTTAAAGGTCACCAAGGTCACGTGACATTTTGTCAAAAAAATTGTTTTGCTAAGTTATCCATATATACCAAAAATCAGACTTCTAGCTCTATTGGCTTGCTCAAAATAAAATATGCACATAATTCATGAGGTACAATATGTGGCGTCATAGGGTGTCCCATCATACCATATATGAAAGGTTTACCACTTGTGGTTACTGAGTTATGGACAAATATGTATATTCGAGGTCAAAGGTCACCAAGGTCACATGACATTTTGTCAAAGTGTCTGAGATATCTGCGTGAACGGATGGACTCACGGACTGACATGACCCAATCTATGAGCCCCCTGGACTTTATCTGTGGGGACTAAAAACTGTGTCACTGCATCCTTTTTGCAATATGAATACGATGAGAAACTAAATTTTTATTTATCTTGGCCTTATACATGGGAGCCTATGTACTGCCTTATACATGGGAGTCTATGGACTGCCTTATACATGGGAGTCTATGGACTTCCTTATACATGGGAGTCTATGGACTGCCTTATACATGGGAGTCTATGGACTGCCTTATACATGGGAGTCTATGGACTGCCTTATACATGGGAGTCTATGGTCTGCCTTATACATGGGAGTCTATGGTCTGCCTTATACATGGAAGTCTATGGAGGTGAAAACTAAAAAGTCCTCTACCACGGCCAAATTTGATCGCATTGTGAAACAAATCGACGTGCATCTGTATGAGGTATGGTACTATCCTTGTACCAAGTTTGAACGAAATCGCTCCAGGCGTCTCTGAGATATCTGCGTGAACGGACGGACGGACGCACGGACGGACGCACGGACGGACGCACGGACATGACCAAACCTATAAGTCCCCCCGGAAGGTGTCCGTGGGGACTAATAAACCATTTATTTTATTTACTCCGATCAGTAAGAGCATGAAGAAAGGAGAGAAAATGATAGAGAAAACTGTGTGAAAATCTCAGTAATACTTATGGGTCGCCTGTGCTTATACATGGGAGTCTATGGACTGCCTTATACATGGGGGTCTATGGAGGTGAAAACTAAAAAGTCCTCTAACATGGCCAAATTTGATCGCATTGTGAAACAAATCGACGTGCATCTGTATGAGGTAGGGTACTATCCTTGAACCAAGTTTGAACAAAATCGCTCCAGGCGTCTATGAGATATCTGCGTGAACGGACGGACGCACGCACGCACACACGGACGCACGGACGGACGCACGGACATGACCAAACCTATAAGTCCCCCCGGACGGTGTCCGTGGGGACTAAAAAGGTCGTAGTATTGCTACAACAACATTAATGGCACGAGAGACGCTATTTTTACGCTGTCTGTGGTAATGCACGGAAAGACTCAACGTTTACCGATGACAACCCGAAGGCACGCTATGAATAAAATAACACGCTAATCCCGTTACGGGATTACGAGATAACGAATCGGCGGCAACTATCCCCTGAACAAAGGATCAAAGGAGTGTCCTGTATCCTTCTATTTTTTACATCCATGCTGTAACATATCCCTGTACAGTATGAAAATGGCTACTGGCTTGGATCATCATGTGATGGTAATATTCACCTCTGAATAGATAGTAAACTGATACAAACCTTTTTCTTTGTGCCCATTGACTTGATTGACATTTATGTTATCAACTCTTGGAGTCAGGAAATCATCAATGTCATCATCACCATCTTCATCCACTGAAAACGTTAACAAACAATTTCAATGATTTTTACTGCATTAATACTTGTGATTGATTCATTCATCAACAATTAAGTACAGTCAAACCTCATCCAGATGAACAGAAAGGGGCCTTGAAAAACAATTCACAATATCCAGAGTTCATTGTAGTAGTGGTTTGGGAAAGGGCCTGTTATTGAAACAAAAAGGCGCCAAGCATAATATGCAGTCTGCTACTTGCAAATTGACTCATGCATAGCATGAGATGTAAACAGCTTACACAACACATTTATTGATTTATTGAAGTGTATTCATAAAAAATGTTGTTTCAAGAAAATTACAGAAAATCGAGAAATGGAAAGAAAACATAACGTCTGAAGATGACAACATAAACATTACACACCATAATTGGACACTACTAGCATTACATTGTACATGTAAAAACATTTTACAAGTCGTAAAGAATTTCAATTGACTAAATTGTGACGAGACACACTGAAATTTGAAAATTGGTCACTGCTCTATGCATGATTATGTAAACTGTTTACTGCCCCATTGTAACTTTCAGCAAGGTAGAATGGATCACGCCAATTGCGTCTTTGATGTTGATGCTCAGCTTGCTTTCTCTAGTATCAAGGGCAACAAGAGACAACATGCCCACTGAAGAAACATTTGATCAAGCTGAGGTTTTAACACCTGAATCAATAATCATCAGAATTTTTCTCTTTTCACAAGCAAATTTTTGCAGAAATGTCATTGGTGACCTATGTGCTTTTGTTGGCTCCATTGTCAATGGACAGAGAGTTCATGGTAACATGCTTGAGGCATTAGGTTACTTGGATTTGACAATGACCAAAGGCTTCAACTTTCCAAAATGTCTATGTTAGTGCACAGCAGCACTGTTAGTCTTTCCTTGCTCTTTATCCCACCTTTTGAAGGATGGAGATTTTAGCCAAGCATTTGTGACTGTGATGTCTTTGCTAGGTGACTGGGTGCCATATGTTGTGAGTTCGAATCGGATCAAAAATCTACTGAAATTCCATTCAAATTCTGAAATATGACATAGATGTTTTGAAGTAGGTAGCATCAGTGCATGAACACTGTTTGCACAATGCTAAATACATATTTCCCTGTTTTACCGAAATGTGAATAGATTTTGGCAAAAGCATATAAAGCAGACCCTTTGCCCTGCAGATTTTTTCCAGTTTGACTACCCCCTCCCAACATGAAATGGTCCATCCCTTGTGTCTCTGTTTCACAAATGATGGTTCATATTTTTGTACACTTTGGTACGTAGACCAAGAACTGAGGTTGACACTTGAAAAAGCATGATCACACAATCATTGTGGTTATAAAGGCACTTACAAAGATCGCTGTTGTTCCATTTTGCTCTAGGGTCATCTTCCAATGACACACTTTCTGCACACGAGTCAAAATATGACTGCAGTGTGTCCACTTGACGACACAGTATATCTCGAAATGTTTCCATTTCGGCAAGCTTTTCACGGAGACCTCTTCCTTTCTGTTGGTAAAGAAACACATCAGGGAAAGCGTGATCTTTACTGCTTAAAGATGATTTTCAGGAAACCTAAGTCCAGCGACATTGACCGTTTATCCCTTCCAAAATCACCCTTGAATAAAATGCAGCTCAAATTTGCAACATAATTGCACGCGCCGACGACTACGGAGCGACGAAAAGAGACATTGAAGTAGACGACATTTATGGAAATGAGCTCGGAATTCCATGGGCGCGAAAGGGCTCATGGGAGGAGCGTGCGTGACGTCATCGGCGATACAGACGATTGTAGCTTGCAGCTGAAGGAGTTCTGTAAACAGTTCAGCGCGTTTGTAAGACGACTATGGAGAGTTCCGACAGCGATATTTCTGACATTGAGTATTAATTTTCCCCGACTGAAATCAAACCATACTAATTTGAACCAAGATATCATGAAAGCATCTCCACACATCGTTCATATTTGGTTGTTTGCGTTTTGTGTATGATTCCACGAAGGGAGTCACTGTGCTTGTACAGACCCCGAACTGAATTGGAGACACTGAGTGACCCTGCGATCCTTCAACGCTACGTTTCTAAAACATAGTTTTTCTTTACCAGTCGCTTAAAATTAATTTTTGGTTCGTGAATGATACGGAAGGATTGACTGATTGTATGTGTTACCATAGACCCTCGAGGGTCTATGGTGTTACCATGTAAGTCGAGCTTGGCCAGATCTTTAAGGTTGCGAAATCTCCGATATGTATCGGAAAATATTTATTCGCGATTCGACAAATCTATAGTGTCGTCTATTTTTCGTTTCGAACTTAGGAAGTCGGGCTTACTCAGATCTACAAAGTGATGAAATCTCCGATATAGTGGATATTTGCCCGCTATTTAAAAAAGACAGTATCGTCTATTGTTGTAAAGAATGTATTTCATACAAGACCAGCCAAAACTCCCGATGATGTCCGATATGTCCTCTGTTCAAGTCCCGATCGATCGCCAAGTAAAAATGTATTACCTGTACAGAATGTAATTCGTGCAAGGCCCTCCCAAACTCACGGTGATATCCGATCGGCCCTCTCGACGAAGTCCCGATAGTAGTGTATGAAAGTTCGTGTGGACATTTAATGAACAAATGCTTTGCATGTAAAACATGTATTTCGTGCATGAATAAATCTAATAATGTAAAACATACAGTATTCTTGACTACCGGCCATGGATGCTATTTTTGAACTTATAGTCGGACAGAGGTAGTCGGATCTGTTATGGTGATGAAATCTCCGATATACATCGGACATTTACCCTCAATTTGACAATGTATCGTCTAGTATCAGAGTTAAAGTCCTCAGTCGCCGATATTTATCGGATAAATATCTTATTTTGCAGACCCGGCATGCCGACACCACACAGTGCAAGTAAATCTAGTGACAGTTTTCAGACAGGGTAGTGAATTTCGCTCAAAGCCGTTTCATAAACGACGAGCACTGCGAAATCTTATTATCATATCCTTCGAAACTTTATTGCGCTTATCCTCAAACTGTTAACAGGACGGAAGTGTTATTTAGGGGGTCAAAGTTGCCAAATTGTTGACCCCATGTTGAGTGCGTAGTAATTGGACTGCTATCGCAGTAATCGGACGTCGTATTTCAAATGTGATTATAGGGGCTAAATATTGATATTTTTAAACTTCAAACCCCCGATTTTCAATTTCGATGTGTTTAGAAAACTGTTTGTAAAAATATGTGATAAATTAGTTACGTCTAATCCATGGACGACGCAACTATAAGCTTATTTCGACGTGTATGGCGCTTAAATATCGGACATGGGCTGTCTCTGTGTGTTGCGTTCGACACCTTGTATCGAACGGTGTGGCTAAGTTTTTAGCCCGAAATAGCTTCTACCGAAAAAATATCCGAAACGGGACAACAGCGTCACTTGACTTAATATGCTGTCACATGACTTGTAAAACACTATCAATACAGAGCGAAGTGAGTACAACGAACAGCATGTCATTAAATGTCCGAAAACCGAGGTCATCCGAAAACAGCCACACTGAATCGTCTGCATTAGCCTAGGAGTCCCGGCGCAATTGATATTTATCAGGTAAATATAATATCGGCGATTTGTCAGACCCGGCGTGCCTAGACACAATAGGCGAGAAGTCATTCCAGTATATCTTGTTATATCAATATTACCAGATATAGTCCCGAAATTGCCTATTATTGGGTATATATCGGCGATTTCGCAGACCCGGGCTGTCGAGATAAGAGAAGCTTTGTGTAGTTTCCGTCTTCGGATTTTAGAGTCCCGAAATCGCCAATATTAATATTTATCTGGTTAAAACCGGCGATAGTAGGCTGACTCAGCATGTCAAGATACGAACCGCATTGTGTAGTATAGTCATGTATCGGTATCAGAATCCCGAAATCCCTTATAAAACAATCATCATGAAAGAAGTAGAACATAACTTTTTATCTTTTAAAGATTTTAAAACTCGCCCGACATTCTTTTAGCCACTCTCTTCGAAAAAGCTGTTCTGTGGGACGACGATAAAAGCTGACTCAGTTTGTTCTTCCTTGAGTGATTTTTGCACTCAAGTGAACAACAGTTAATCATTTTTTATGCTACTGAGCATAAAAGAGTCGTAACGTGCAGAACTGCACTGCTGCAGTCATAGACTCAAATGCTTTGGTAAGCTGTTACACATGTTCGTGTATCGCCGATGACGTCACGCACGCTCCTCCCATGAGCCCTTTCGCGCCCATGGGATTCCGAGCTCATTTCCATAAATGTCGTCTACTTCAATGTCCCTTTTCGTCGCTCCGTAGTCGTCGGCGCGTGCAATTATGTTGCAAATTTGAGCTGCATTTTATTCAAGGGTGACTTTGGAAGGGATAAACGGTCAATGTCGCTGGACTTAGGTTTCCCTTTAAAGATGATTTTCAAGAGAGCACCTTTGAGGACTGTACGTCTGCAATATTGTTAACTTTAAAATTTTTGACAATTGTATTAGCAAGGCATTTTTCCAGTGATCAAGGCATTCACTATTCTTTAAGGTTATAGTAGGTGGCTACGTACATAATAATTTGTGTAAAAGTTGACAGATTTTTATGATGAAGTCATATAACACAACAGGACAGGTATTTTGATGTACCTTTCATATCCTCCAATCTTCATATTTTGTGTTACAAACCTTCTTAGTGTCCACATATTCAAAAACTGAAAATTTGTACTCAAAGTTTCCCTTCTAAATCCCTGATTCTCCTATACCTGCATGTGTTAAGTGCCTGTTAACACTTTGTCAATCTTTGTTATCAACTGAGTAAATTTCCTGTTAAATAAATCAAATAACTAAATGGGCCTTTAACAAGTGAACAGTGGCCTTGTACCAGCTTTCATGGGATTATTGAGGATGTTTATTATTGTGCAGGTGATACTGAGTCAATATTTTTGGAAGGAGAGCAAAGGATACTTGATTGCTATGTTCCATTATGACATCGCATCCCTCCTTTTCATAAACGAGACATCCTTGATGACAGAGTTCCCAAGCAGTAAGACAGTAGTGGTATTTTGTCAAGGCGACAAAGCTGTTGGTTGTTTGTTTTCAAAAAATGTTTCTTAATAGAAATCATCATGATGACTGGTAGTCTACAGCTGATTTTGCTACAATATGTATTATCTAGATAAAGGTCACATACTGCATTTGAATTTCTACAGTGGTTTGCTGAGACCAAATATTAAATGTGGGTTTCCTGTAACCTGACTGAATCTGAGAATGTCATTGCTCCTAATTTTCTTTAAATGCATGGAAATTTTCAGATTCAGATTCATCATTACCAGTGCACACTGAGAAATTAAATGGTCGCCAGGGGAGCATTTTAGATTGTATCGATAAATAAATCCATATGCATATGAATGCCATGATGTGTTAACCTTGTGCCAAATTTGAAAAAAATGAGCGTTGGAATGTTTGAGATATCTGCGTGCACAGACAGACGAATGTAATAAAATGGCTGTGGAGTGGCCATATTTGATCAGATATTAAAACAAATGGACACACATACGTTCCCCTCAAGTATTACTATTATGCCAACTTTGAAAGAAATTGGCAAAGCTATGTCTGATATATTTATGTGAACTGACAGACAACTATAACAAAATGGCTGCCTGAGAGCCATATTTTATTGGAACAAAAAATATAAAATAAATCAATCTGCATATGTACACAACAGCGTATTAACCTTGAGCCAGTGTCAAGGAGATTGGCTTTTTCATGTCTGAGACATGTACCTGAATGGACACAGACACACCCAGCCAAACCTACAAGTCCTACCTACAACCTACAAAATAAATCAATCTGCATATGTACACAACAGTGTATTAACCTTCAGCCAAGAGTCAAGGAAATTGGCTTTTTCGTGTCTGAGACATACACGTGAATGGACACAGATGCACCCAGCCCAACCTACAAGTCCGTATCCCCCCATCTCCCACCCCCGACTTTGTCTGTGGAAACTTATAAGTTGATCAAGAACTAGCATTCTATGATAAGTAATGGTGTTATTGTCGAAGATTGTACACTGGTAACTGTTACCTGGGTTCTTTATACTTTTCACTGGAGATTCCATTTTTTTCTATCAATTTGACAACAACTGGAAACCATCAAAATACCTTTGAGCACTCAAAAGTTTATTTCTCATTAAACAGTTAGGTACTTTTGCAAGGAGACTTAGTCTAACAACAATTACTGTAATAATCTTCGGTCTCCGTCTCACTGTCACCTGTTCCAATTTTGCCACAGTTACCATGGAAAGAGAAAATTTAACCAATCACAGATTTTAAGCGGGTGGCCGCTTTTTAAAAAGAGCGCCCTCACATGGGCATTTTGAATACCAAGGAACGTCCCTTTGACCATATATGGGCATATTTAGATTTCAGGAGACTGTATACCTTTAAAAGTTTGATGATTGGTGTTATATGAGAAAGGCAATGGAAAATGATTGCTCATGTTATACTGTATAACATACCTTGAAGGAAGACTGGGATGCCACACTGGTACCTGATGTTAAAGACAGCATAGAACCATGGCGTAGTAAACTACTTTCTGATCCATAGCCGGATTCTGCCTGTAAGTGTAATTATGAGACGCAAAGTCAACAAATCTACATTTGTACAATCAAACACTAACTATTATAGGATGATCACAACTTAATGATAAATACACAAATCCTGGTCTTTTCTATCATTACCACAGATGAAGACACAATATTTCCTCTGTTCCTTACTTTGGTATCAAGCACTTTAATGTTTCTTCAACACAAATGTCAAACTTTTGTTAAACTAGTCATCGTTGATGACACAGTCCCCACTTGTTAATAATGGGTACTTTGATTACATGTCCTCAGAGAGGATAGAGTCCTCTTCATTAATTAGGTCTGTGATAAAAATACTTTGATACAGATGCAGTCAATGGCCAAGAATGAGTTCCATGGTGACGAAAACATAAAACCAATGTAGGCCACCATCCTAAAGTTCATAAAATGAGTCAACTAGGAATTAATCAACAGGATGTTGCAAAACATTTTTTGCATACAATTCTAACACTTAACAGATTATCACTGGTACCATATTTCATAAAGTTTGATGCAGTATTTACAACACTATGAGATCAACATCTGTATCAAGTTTCATCACATTTGACGTTGTATTAATTTGTGGCAATATCACCCTAATTAGGAAAGTTCATTACTTATGCAATTACAAATTAATTAAAATGACACTGATAAATGTCTTTTTCAATGTTAAAGCAATGTGAGCTTAACATCGGTTAACATCTGTATAAAGTTTCATGAATTTGATGCAGTACATATTTCTTGACATATCAGCCTACTTAAGAAACTTCAATAATTGACATGTTACTGCTACATGACGTGAAACAAATTGACGAGCATATGTATGAAATAGGTCAATGTCAACTTGAATTATACTGGTGGAAATATGTCTGAGTTATGGCTCTGTACATGAAAACATCGTAATAAAATGGCTGCCTAGCACCATATTGGATCGTATCACATAAAAAATCGATGTACATATGTATGACATAGGTCAATGTCCTTGTACCAACTTTGAATAAAATCAGTTGAGATATGCCTGAGTTATGCCTCTGTATATGAAAAAATCGTAACAAAATGACCACACAGCAGCCATATTGGATCGTATCACAAAACAAATTGACGTGCATATCTATGACATTGGTCAATGTCCTTGTACCAACTTTGAATAAAATCGGTTGAGATATGCCTGAGTTATGCCTCTGTATATGAAAAAATTGTAATAAAATGGCCGCCTAGCGGCCATATTGGATTGTATCACAAAACAAATCGACGTGCATATCTATGAAATTGGTCAATGTCCTTGTAGCAATGTTGAATAAAATCGGTTGAAACATGTCTGAGTTGTGGCTCTGTACATGAAAAATAGCGTCAATGACACTGTAGCTCCCATCCTGGACTATTTAGTGTTTGTTCTCTGGTCAGATATTTGAACATGTGTGAAAGGGATAAAGTGCATGAAGTGAAAATACTTAAATGAAATGTACTGGAGACAGTGAAATATGTTTAATGTAATTATTCAGAATATAAAATGGAAAAAATACAGAATTAGATATATCGAATACTGTGATACAACCATTAACTCAACAAGTCATTTACAATGACATAGTCCCCACTTGTAATAGGAGTATTAGTCTTGATGGGGCAGGAAAATGTGGTCATTAAGAAGTATCACTGGAGTGTATATGTTGAGATCTATGGGCACATAGGTCTATGTCATTGTTCCCAATTTGAAACACATAAGGCATGTCTAAGTTATGGTTCTAAATCAGGAAAAAAGATCAGACCTTTAGCAGTATTGGCCAGCCAAGAAATACATATGCGCATTATAAATGAGGTACAAGATGTGACATCTTAAGGTCTAATATCCTATCAAAATTGGAGGGTATAGAACTTGTGGTTACTGAAATATGCATATATATGTATAATCAAGGTCAAAGGTCATCGAGGTCACATGACATTTTGAAAAAAAAAATTATATTGCTAATTAATCCCTATATGCCAAAAAATCAGATCTCTAGCTCTATTCGCTTGCCCAGAATTAGATGTGTACATAATTAATGAGGTAAAGCGTGTGTTGTCATAAGGTCTCCCATCCTACTAAATACAAAGGACATAGCACTTGTGGTTACTTATTTATTGACATAAACATATATTTTAGGTAAAAGGTCATCGAGGTCACATGACATTTGGTCAAAAAATTTCTCTCCTATAGTTATCCCTATATACCAAAAATCAGACATCCAGCTCTATTGGCTCGCTCAGAATGAGATATGCGTATAATTATTGAGGTACAGTATGTGGCGTCATTAGGTGTCCAATCATACCATACATGAAGGCTGTAGCACTTGTGGTTACTGAGTTATGGAAAAATATGTATATTTGAGGTCAAAAGTCACCGAGGTCACGTGACATTTTGTCAAAAAAATTGTATTGCTAAGTTATCCCTATATACCAAAAATCAGACCTCTAGCTCTATTGGCTGGCTCAAAATTAGATATGCGCATAATTAATGAGGTACAATATGTGGCGTCATAAGGTGTCCCATCACACCATACATGAAGGCTGTAGCACTTGTGGTTACTGAGTTATGGACAAATATGTATATTTGAGGTCAAAGGTCACCGAGGTCATGTGATATTTTGTCAAAAAAATTGTTTTGCTAAGTTATCCCTATATACCAAAAATCAGACCTCTAGCTCTATTGGCTGGCTCAAAATTAGATATGTGCATAATTAATGAGGTACAATATGTGGTGTCATAAGGTGTCCCATCATACCATACATGAAGGCTGTAGCACTTGTGGTTACTGAGTTATGGACAAATATGTATATTTGAGGTCAAAGGTCACCGAGGTCACATGACATTTTGTCAAAAAAATTGTTTTGCTAAGTTATCCCTATATACCAAAAATCAGACCTCTAGCTCTATTGGCTCGCTCAAAATTAGATATGTGCATAATTAATGAGGTACAATATGTGGCGTCATAAGGTGTGCCATCATACCATACATGAAGGCTGTAGCACTTGTGGTTACTGAGTTATGGACAAATATGTATATTTGAGATCAAAGGTCATCAAGGTCACATGACATTTTGTCAAAATATCCGAGATATATGCGTGAACGGATGGACGAACGGATGGACGAACAGATGGACATGACCCAATCTATAAGCTCACTGGACTTCAGCCGTGGGGACTAAAAATTGTGCCACTGCATCCGTTTTGCAATATGAATACGATGAGAAACTAAATTTTTATTTTTCGTGGCCTTATACATGGGAGTCTATGGAGATCTGCCTTATACATGGGAGTCTATGGATGTGTAAACTAAAAATATGCAAATTTCACCACGATTTGCCCAAATTTGGGAAAGGTCACTCCTATGCACTTCCATACCAAGTTTCAAATCAATCGGACTTGTGGTTCAGAGCAGGAGATTTTTGACCAAAAATGGGAGAAAATTACAAAAAAATTCATGAAAAATAGCAAGTCCAAGATACTGACCCAAGATGTGCACAATCATTTCATGTCAGCCCAAAGTACTTACATGCTAATTTTTCATGTAATCTGCTCAGTGGTTATTGAGTTTTTTCAATTTTGACTGTTTTTACATTTTTTCACTTAATTTGCATATTTTTGGCAATGACAACTTCATTTGAACAAAATCTCATCTACAGCCCATCATCCATGTACACACCAAATATCAAGATGAAATGTACAGCGGTTTTGGAGTTTTTGATGTTGACGGACAGACATACAGACATACAGACATACAGACATACAGACGTACAGACATACAGACATACAGACATACAGACATACATACATACAGACATTTCCCTAGCCTATAAGAATAGCTTCCATTGCCATATATACATATGGCTATGGGAGCTAAAAATCATAATAAAATGGCCGCCTGGCGGCCATATTGGATCGTATCACAAAAAAAATTGACGTGCATATCTATGACATTGGTCAATGTCTTTGTACCAACTTTGAATAAAATCACTTGAAACATGTCTGAGTTATGGCTCTGTACATGAAAAAATCGTAATAAAATGGCCGCCTGGCGGCCATATTGGATTGTATCACAAAGAAAATTGACGTGCATATCTATGACATTGGTCAATGTCCTTGTACCAACTTTGAATAAAATTGGTTGAAACATGTCTGAGTTATGGCTCTGTACATGAAAAAATCGTAATAAAATGGCCGCCTGGCAGCCATATTGGATCGTATCCCAAACAAATCGACGTGCATCTGTATGACATATGAAGTAATCCTTGTACCAAGTTTGAATTAATCGCTTCTTGCATCTCTGAGATATCTGTGTGAACGGACGCACGCACGCACACACGCACGCACGCACGCACGGACATGACCAAACCTATAAGTCCCCCAGACGGTGTCCGTGGGGACTAACTATGTATGTTGCAAGAAAATGTGCAATACTCAGAACTAGTCAACAAACTTCAGGTGCTTTAAATACTACATAATTCATTTTAAAAATTGTTCAAGGGAACAAATCAAATATTTGAGTAACCTGGAAGTAATGCATATGTACCCAAATAGACCTCGACACTAATACTCTTGCCTTTAACAATAACACTAACCAATAAAATAGAATTCCAGTATATATATATAGCTGAAAATCAGTTGTTACTATCATGTTCATTGATGAGATTCATATATAATGCATGTATTTGTAGTGTCCATGGTAACAACTACCTCACTTCTGCACAAGTAAACCAGCTTAACTCACCAGCAAACCTTCTTCACTTGTTAGCTAACCTTCAAACACAAGGACTAGTTTGGCATTAACTACATGGTGAGAAAATATTGTTTGAATTGAAACATGGCGGCAGATAATTAACAGATCTAACATCCTGCTGAAAACTTCCTGCTCTGTAAACTATTGTCTTTATAAAAATATTTGCCTCACAGTGAAGAACACTACTGTTTTCAATATTCAAGAGTTTCTCATTCTTTTCTGTGTTACCTTGTGTGCTTCCAATGCTTCTAACCACTGATGTCTTTCATCTGCAGTTCCTGCTCTCAGATACCAAACACTATCATTGATGGTCACATCAAATCGAAGCTCATCAAATTCATGTGCCTGAGTAGGACAAGAGAAAGAAATAAAATTCACATAAAATGCTGGAAGAAAAACAATTCTGCGACAAAAAAGTTTAAAAATAGAAATAAAGATGTACAATCTGTCATTCATTCTTTCACTATGTGCATTCAACGTTGTAACACCCTGTAAATCTGCATGAGATACTCAAAATGACAATATCTCAAAATGTATGGTACACTGACAGTGTATCTGCCGTATGAGGCCAACACAAGTATCATTGGCAACTGAATGAAGTATCTCATAATTGGCAGACAATAGCTTTCTGGAAAATGCATTTTCCCACAAGCATTCAAATGTTCTGTTTCTCATTTCTTTTTAAGTACAAAATTATGAGCAGCCACTTGTGCAAAAAATATGACAGATTTCTGACTGTTGTAATGCATCTTTGCAGACAAGGCAAATTCTGGAAAAACCCACGGTTTTTTGTTACAGCTGGAGTACAGTGGTATCATTCAGATATGAAATCAATTTCAACTTCATCAACTCAAATCATGGACATTCTTGTCTTACAACAGCATAAATGAATGTGAAAGGGTGTTATAGCCTATCAGTAGCTTGCATTTGAAGGGTTATCAATATCTATCAATTACAGAATACCAGCTGTTCTGACACAACCAACATAAATATAAAAAGGTTCCTGTGGCATTCTTATAACATCTGACATCAAGCAGTAAATTTACACTTGCTTCAGAACTTTGGCCATTCTGTGTTCTCAACGGCAACTTATTGAACCATATATTCTGTTAGATTATGTTGCTCATCGTTCAGACTGCTATTGAATTTCAGTAAATTGAAAAAAAGGTTTGTAAATTGGCAAACGCTTCATTGAGACAAAACTGCTTATATTTAGTGATAAAAGCCAATACACGACATTTTATTTCTCAGGGCTCTTTGTTTTCAGGACAAAAAACATTAAAATTTTCTCATTACCGTCCCGTTGCCAGCAAAAAAAACAGTATCAGTCAAGTGTTCTCCCTACAGCAATTGAAGCATGGTGGCCACTATTTGAATCTGGCAAGACGATAAAATCATCAGCCTGACAATTAACTTGTTATGCAAATTAGCAGCTATGCTATCAAAAATTCCTGGGGAGAACACTGATTTAATCATTGCTAATTTTACCTTCCTATTATAGTAGTAATTGAAATGCCTGTACCTGATGAGGAAAAAAGATCAATATGGCAGTGAACAATGTTTTTCAATTTTTTCTGAATCAACACTGATCCTTTCTCATACCACACCTGCTGAAACCTCTTAAAAATATAAGGATACAAAGGATACATGCATGTAAACGATGAGGACACAGAGTCAAAACCTGGGCAAAGTACAGCTGCTGTCAACTGCAAATTTTCAAATTCATGAAAATACATCAACTATGTTTTCTGAATTCTAGTTCCAACATCAGGAGGATGAAACTGTTGACATCCACTGGTGTAAACTTGACCATCATCAATGTGTAAAAAGCAAGACTTTATGACTTCAGACACAGATGACTAGAAACTGATAAGCAATCAACACCTACAGAGATATTGATACAACACTCGACTGCAAACTTACTGAATAAACTTTTATTCTACTATACAATATCTTTACAATACCCTGCTTCTTCCTTTTCTTTAGGCATTGGGAATAAATTTCAGACAAGCAATATTTTTCAAGTGGTATTCAAACAAATCAATGTTATTCTCTACTCAAGAAAATACAGGATTCTGGGACGGTCCATTTCAAAACAAATATGTCCTTTGATAGATGTTGAAATGATAAATATACAAGTATGAGAAATGACTTGGCAGGATAATGGCCTACTATACTGTTTGAACGGTGAAAGGCTGCTTTTTTTGTCAACAAAATGAGAGAAGCCACTATGTCAGGTACCTTGAGAAAAAAGTAAGGAACCTGTGCATACATGCCAGAGTTTGTAGATTCAAGGGCACTGTACCAATAGTAATTGAGCCATGGCTGCTGCTGTTGAGGGTTAATTGAGCAACATGAGGAAAAGTCAATGAACTGGTTGACATTGTCGTAGGTACAAACATCAAAAGGATATCTAACTCTTGGACCTGATGCACTTAGTTTCTATTTTATACACTTTGAAGTTTAGTTCACACAAATCTACAGGTACACAAGACCATGATTCGACGTTTTCTACCAGTCACATGTCAACAAGGAAGAGACTTCTTGACAAGTATAGAAATCCAGAAGCCATAGCAACTATAGTATGAGCATATTTGTTTACACACATCACTCAGAAGTCAAAATGTCAACAAAAAGAACCTCACAGAATACTGAGCTTAAACATTAATCTAGTATTTTATAGCAGGAATTCAACTTATTAATTATTATTAGCAAATTACTTGATTTATATTCTTATCAAATTACCAAAATGACCACACTAAAATCTGTAAGAGAATCATGATCTTTGTCACCTAGTACAATGTGTGTGAATGAGTCTAGATACAATATTGTTTTTATGCTGGTGCCCAGTACATTACAAGAAGCCTGTCGAAAGGTCACAGTGTCTGTTGGGGACATCATTTTTGAAGGATGAATTCTGAAATGAAATGTGATGTTTAAAAAACAAAGGCTAAAAGTCAGCATTTTGAGAAATTTACAATGTTGTAGATGATAACATGTCCAATGTTTTTAAGCCAAACTACAGCTGTTGTTGGCTAAATTTCTACATTTTGATACTCGTCTATCACTGGGAGTGGCAGCAGAGAATGAATCATATTCATCAATTGATATAGATTACAGCGGTCAATAGGAGCCATGCCGTCAAACAGTCGTTACTGTGATTTCAAGAGCTTTTTCGATGTAGCATGTTTTCAGAAAGTCAATAGACAGTATTATGCATCGGTAGAATGTACCTTACAGATGTAAATCTTATCCCTAAAAGTTTTATTTTATGTAACCTCATATTCTTCTCTATTTTCTGAAATTTTATGCTTCTATTGTATTTTGTTTTTACTTGACTCTTGAATACCGAAGTAAAGCCCACAAATATTGTGCGATGTCGGTATACATGTTTATCATTTACAGCACTGGTTGACAATTAACGAAGTCCATCTCCTTGTACAGTATTTTTTGCAAGAATTTTGCTGCTCCCTTTTGTTTTACTCGCGTACAGTGTAACGTTCCAAGGCTCAAGACAAAATATCACCATGGATGTCTATTTTTTACATCCATGATATCACTAATACTCGAACAAATTTGGGCTAGTAGTAGGGCGTTGAGTTGGGCGTGTATACAACCACCGAACTTTTACCTGTATGTCTGCTTTCGCAAGACTCATCGATCCCCTACATCCAGCTGTGATGTCATGTTTAGATTTGTAGTAACTAAGGGTGCCGTCTTTTAAAACAACCCATCTGTCTTGCCATCCGTGAATGTAATTAGTCCATTTACTCAAGGTTTGCTGCAGCTCTTGCGGAGTGGCAAGACCATCTTCAAAATCGTTGTCTTCTTCGTCGCTCTCGAATAAACTGTGGTCGTCAGACATGACTCTTAATCTTTGATGACGATCTTATTGAGCTACATTCGGAGAGGTTGAAGTTGTAGAAAAATTGTGCGCGGGGCAGGTAGGAATCCGATGAATTTTATGTGTACATGTACAATCATTCGGGTTGAGTGTATGAAGTTTACTAATCATGCAGCCGCCATGTTTGGCAATGTGTCACGTGATGAATGTGTACCATAATGACGTATTCCCTCAATGCATTGCAGAAAGGTTTAATCGGATCCGGAAGTAGCAAACTACGCGCGATACTCGCTTGGTAGTACCACTAGTGCATAATTTGTGCTATCTCTCGATTACACGCTGTACTACACCGGTAAGGAAGACTGGACAGATACTCCCTCATGTCCCCGGGGTTTGCGGCTGTTCCGTGGCCCACAAGTTTCCCCGACAGTTTTGTGTTAAGCCATATCCCTACCATGGCACCACACGTTGTGTGCACAATCTGACCTGCAAATTCTATTCCGCTCTGCCCCTATGCGCCCGCGCGCCCCGTGGACGTGCTATGGGGTGCAGAGCGGAATAAACACCGGTGACTATGCTGTGTGTGTGGCCTCAAGGCCAATGTATAGCCGGTAACACACTGCCCAGCCACACAGAGCTAGATTATACCACGGTTATACGACCTCCCACCAATCATGGCGCTAGCTCCGTGCACCAATGTTGTATTCTGTAATTTCTACAACCTGCACTCGATCGTGTGAGCCGATGTCGTTTGACGGCAAATATGTATTGATTTACTAGTATTGCCGTACAACACCGCACACAGATTGTTGTAATCAAGGACAGTAGCATGCCAAGTATGAATTATACCATTTATACACAAACAACATTACACTGAAAACACTCTATATCGATGCATATTGTCTCGTCACAACTTACAAAATTTAACAAGTTTGAAACTCAAAATTTAACAAGTTTGAAATGTGTGTGCCCTGATACCATTTGTTGTCTACCACCGTCCATTGCCATAACTATAGTCTACTGTAGAGCAGAGGATCAAATCACAGTCCTGCGTTATAATGAATGTGACTTATCAGGTTAAATCAAAAACTGTACACTTGTGCCAGGGTCATCCATAAGTGGTATGTGTAACAAAGTTTCTTTGCTAAAATGTGATTAGTAACCATGGAAACACTTCTGCTGTTGAATATGACTGAAATGTGTCAACAGTGATATACAAAGGGGAACATACAACACTCACCTACTTTATATATATGATGTTTCCATCTCACACATTCTAGACTTTGGGTAACAGTAACTCTCGCCTTTTCCACCCCGCCCAATACCAACTCGCCCAGTATGTCCATGATGTTACAGATATATCCTACTATTATTATGACTTAGCACTAATAGCATCGTAAGCGAGAGGTGAAGGCATGCATCCCTGTGCCTGAGATTGTATCAAATGTACAAAAACAATTACACCACTAAGTGGACCAAAAAGACATTTATTTTGCCTAAATCCTCAAACCTTTTGCATGGGTAGTCCAGTGCAGGTAAAAAACACTTTGAAATTCACAGCCCACTTATTACAATCCCGCCAACATTGGATCAATAGATAGTCAACCTGACCAAGTTAAGGGTAAGCTGTTCACAGCCAAAATAAAGAGAAAATGAAAGATACATTACAAACTGTACATTATTACATGTACATCAAACAACGGGCCGGACGAGTTGGTATCAGGCAAGTTGGTTCTGGCAGGTTGGAAAAGGTGTGAGTTAACTGTAATTCCTTGAATATTCATCATACTATAGCACAAAGTAAAAAGATGGAGAGGAATGGAGATCATAATGATGACGACGATGAAGAGGAAAACTGGATGTCAACAGGATGGAGTGATCAAACTGAATCTTATTCAAGAGATGGTTAGTATTTAGAAATGATTAGTGTTATCCTGTGTGATTTTACCAATTTGCCACATATGTATTGTTTTTGATTCATTGGTATGTCAGTAAACTGACATCAGCAATCATATTTTTTCACTATGACTGACTACAATTATTACATTTTGAAAACAGCAAATTTACAGTAACATGATCAAATACTGAGAAATTTTACAGAAGATCAATCATTGACAAGCATAAAATATCTATTTACATAAGAATACCAGAACAATGATTATGAGATGTATTGAGTACAGCCATCGGAGTGTTCCAAACTTGTTAACATGCTATGTTCTGTTCGATGGTTAATTGGAGTAAAATGATAGCACATTACTTTTAAAACAATTTTCAATTTTTTCCTACTTGCTTAATGTGTAGTTCTGCTCTGGAACAGGTTGTGATGGCTTTGGTACCAGTGCTAGTAAAACAATCCCATCTGGAATGCAACAGGGAGATACTTCAGCAAAGACTGGGAGCAGCGAAAGTAAAATGATGTCAAGAATGGAACTTAACACTCACAAAGCCGGTATGGAAGGTCTGAACAGGGAGAAGATCAACTCAATCATCTATGAAGCTTCTAAAGGATCCAAATTTTATGAGAATGAACAAAAGAAAGAAGAGCAAGTGAATAGGAGAATTGAGCAAATGCAAACTCAGATGTCAAAGATAACTGAGCTACAGAAAGAGAGAGCTTTAATGGAGGTATGATGCTCCAATCAATATCAAAGATGATTTTTTTAAGTACACAGAGATTATGAGGTCGTTACGAAAAACACAAAAGTACACACAATTACGTTTGCCCATGGTATCACAGCACAGCACAGCACTAGTATCCAAGTCCGTATTTTACAGTATTTTCGTAATAAGTGACCATTTGATGTAATATAATGGTACAGATCTAGATGATCGAGTGATCTAGAACATGCTCTTGATGGCCTGAGAAACAGAAACAGTGTATCTCTATTGCATATTACAGGTTGACAAACTGGTTGAGGAACTGCATGCACAAAGGGATTTTAGTCGTAGTATAGTACATGTTGATATGGATATGTTCTATGCAGCTGTTGAGATGCGGGATGATCCAAGTCTCCAGGACAAACCCATGGCAGTTGGAGGAATGGGAATGCTGGTGGGTGAAAAATGCAATCTGTGTAACTTTTACTTTTATCAAATAGAAATACATGTGTCTTTTCTTATTACAGTTGAACTGTAGTCTGTATGTTAGATATCTGTAAGTTTCAAATTGTCATTCAGCATAAAGTAAGACAGCAGTGATTACATGCATCTTGGTTAATACATTTCATTTCATTTTATTGCCAATTAAGAGTGTATGTTATAAAGGTTGAGACAGTTAAAAGATAAAAATGGCAATAGGAGTCAAAAAAATAGCTTTTTGCTAATAGCGTTTGACTCCAAAGTGGTTGTGGTTAATAAACTTTAAGTGTTAATTTGAAAGTTTTGGCATAATTTCTGTTTCAATTATGTATGGCTTGCCATCTGCTGAAACACAAATAGAACTGAATTCATTTTACTTATACTTAAAAGTATTTAAAGTGGTGAAAATGACAAAAATTAATTTATGGTTTAGCATAACAACACATTTCCTTCTTGATCAATATTTTGTTCTCATGTTTTAAATTCACTTTACTTATACTTAAAAGTATCTAAAGTGGTGAAAATGACAAAAATTAATTTATGGTTTAGCATAACAACACATTTCCTTCTCGATAAATATTTTGTTCTCCTTTTTTAAACTTTCAGTCAACTTCAAATTACAAAGCACGACGGTACGGTGTGCGAGCCGCCATGCCTGGTTTTATCGGAAAGAAGCTATGTCCAGAATTGACCATCATACATCCTAACTTTGACAAGTACAGAGCAGCCAGTAAAGGTGTCCAAGAAATTCTTGCCGAGTATGATCCCAATTTTGTCGCTATGAGTCTTGATGAAGCCTATCTTGACTTTACAGAACATTTGGAAAAAAGAAAACATTTCTCAAGGGAACAAAGAACGTTTCCATATAGGGGTACAAGTTCTGAAGGTAAAACTTCTCTTGAGCAAGGTCAAGATAGAGGATGTAGTCTGACTGCTTCTGGAGAGAGCAAAACTTTGTACTGTAAATAATGGAAAAGATTGTACAGAACAGAATATCTTCAAACAGACTAAGCAGGCAGCCAATGAGCAGTCAGCTGTAAAGCAGCCAGCCAATGAGCAACCAGCCAGTCAGCTGTTAGTCAATGAGCTGCCATCAAGTGACCAGCCAGCCAATGACATGCAAGAACTTGATGATAATGAGAATTCAAAAGTTGTCACTTTATCAACTGATAAGAACGAGGCTGCTAGCACAAGCAGACAATTAGAATACTTTGGTACTTCTGTTGAAGAAGCTGTTCGGGAGATGAGGTTCAGAATTGAACAGAAGACACAACTCACCGCAAGTGCAGGTAAGTGTATTTGTTGAGAAAAAATGTCATGAGTTGTATCCCACCAGTCTTAGTATTGGTTGTATCCCACCAGTCTTAATATGAGTTGTATCCCACCAGTCTTACAGTGAATTGCTTTGAAGCATTGGCATTAGACAAACTAGACATATTGTCAAGCCTCAATTTCAGACTCAAATTAATAACTGCATCTTGTAACATCAGCCATGAGAAATCAGGGCTTTGTCTAAGCGGTTTCTCCTGAGAAATTTCTGAATCAGGCAACTTAATTGTTGTAGCTTTTTCAAGGATAAATACCAGGTCAGTGACAACATCAAATGATGAGTAAATAGATAACAGCATTCTGATAAGTTGACTGCCAAGAGCAAATGAGTTCATGACATTCATTGTAATAAGCATGTTATAAAAATAAATTCATGTAAATAATGCATCTGGTTGTCTGACAAAATTCAATTCAAATTCCACTTATTAATGTCTGTAAATTTTTAATTCATAACACACCTTGCATTGGAGCTTTTCCAAACCCAAAATTGTAGTGTGTTCTTTCTTTCCAATAATAATAATATTTTCTCATTGCTACAGGTATTGCACCTAATACAATGCTTGCAAAGATTTGTTCTGATAAAAACAAACCAAATGGTCAATACAGAGTTCAGCCTTCTCTCCAGGCTGTGACAGAATTTATCAAAGACCTGCCAATCAGAAAAGTAGGTTCAAATATATTGAATTTTATTTGCATCAAAACATGCTCATTGGTTAATTTGGTGATTATGTATAAAATTGAAATAATTTGGTTTCAAGTCAATTTGTGTAATGCAAAATGAAGGTGACAACATTTATATTGCTTCCATGTTTGTCAGAAATCTGAGTTTATATGATTTTGCATGGGTGCTTCCACTCCATTTTGAATGTCCAAACCATTCCAGAGACCAATAATGTATCCTGCTTTGGCAAGTAAATAAAAAATGCACATTGTATTCATATTCATGAAGGGTCTCACATTATATTATACACTTTCTTTCCATTGAACTTATCAAACTCTTTCAAGCAGTTCAGTTGTAAAGCATTCGTCTGCTTTGAAACCCACAGCAGGTTTTCCATTTTTTGTGACGTCATGGAGTGAAAATAAAGTCCTGGTTTGCGTGAATGACTGTCAAAAGAAGGTGTTTTTCTATCAGTTATATATGTTCTTTACTTGCGCAGAAATCCTCAGTCGTAGGAGATTAATGTAACATATTGCAGTATTTTTCTTTTTAATCTTCTGTGCAGGTCAGTGGAATTGGTAAAGTTACAGAGAAGATGTTAAACGCATTGTGCATTAACACATGCACAGATCTTTATAACCACAGAGCTTTGCTGTATTTATTGTTTTCCAAAATATCATCTCATCATTTCCTGAGAATATCCCTTGGGTTAGGTTCCAGTAAGATTGAAAGGTAGGAGACAACATGATATTTTTTTACTTCAGTAAAATCTCTTGTAAAGCCAGTGAGTGGAATTAGATAACTTGACAATGGCAACCCACAAGCAATTTTCTTATCTATCTTTTCTTTTCTATCTTTCTTCTTTCTTCAAAATAATTTACTTTCCTTCCTGTAGGACAGCTTGGCAACACTGACAATGTGGTGTTACATAAGAATTGTCCAATCTAAAACTCAAGTTGCCTTGATTGAAGAATGCCATACAGAATACAGTAGTATATGTAATATTATGCAATCAACTTTCAAGGTTACATTGCTAAAGTTCACTCCATCCTGTATCAATTGTTTAGCTGGACGAAATCTTATTCTGAAATCACTCTTATAGTTATTATATGGTTTACAGTTTTATTGTCAGGACAGGAAATAGTAGTATAATGATGGCTCTGTGAATATTCTACCATTGTCTAAAAAGCAATTCCCTAGTGAAGATTACACATACACACAAATGTGTGTGTAGATAAAAATTTTCTTACCAACCCAAAGTATATACACTGATAATTTTGAATGTCTGGTTTTTCAGTGGCTCCGAAAATAAATAACTGTTTAGTGTTGCAGTGCCTTACATTGACTGGCTAGATTCAAAACTACAAAATATATGGTGCTTGCCTTAATTTGAGGAAGGTTTTTGTTTTACATCAGGGATGGAGAAAGGAAGAGCATGAGCACAGAGAGAACATTCAGAGAGATCAGTGATCCCGTTTCATTGTTTGAGAAATGTTCGGAGTTAAGTGAATCTCTAGCTGGAGATATGCAGTCAGAGAAACTTAAGGTTGGTAAGCTTTTTAAGGTAGTATGCACCTCGAAAGTGAAAGACTTAAAATTTCGCTCAAACTTTCCTCAAGAAATCTTTCAACTATACTCTTTCAAAATCAAGATAAAAGTCAGGGATTACCGTGCAAATTTTGGTAATAGAAAAACAAATTACTCAAGATTTACCAATAGTTGAAATTCAAAATGGCTGCCATCATAGAGAAAATTAAAAATTTTAGATTTTAGAAAAACTAAGATATTGAAAATTTTTCTTACACCAAAAGCTTTAAAATGAGCCCCAACAAGTGGTAGATCAGAAAAGAATTGTAAAAATTTGAGAGTTGGAATATTTGTCCCAGAGGTACATTTCACCTGAAAGCTCCATAAGCTGTATCTTTTGGCTATATTTTCAGAACTTTTGTTTTGTGGTTTCCCTACACTTTCTGCATTGAATCCCTAAACTGTAATTTAATGCCAAGTATTTAGCATATCAACACAACTTATATGAGTATAATCTGCATTGTTATTGTTGAATATTGTATTCAAGTCTGGACTAGAATTCATTTGTAAACAATAAACAATGATCACTACACACATACAAGCTGTGTTGACAAAAAGAATACTCGAAATTTCAGCATGCCAAACGGATTCGGGTCAGACATGTCGTTGATATACAGAAGCAGAATACTGAAAAACTTGCCACAAGTTACAGCTTATGTCCCTTTAATGAACTTACAATTTTGTAGTAAATGAAATGAAAAGTGCATCATTCATATGACTGATCCTCATTACTAACAATCAATTCCTAAGTTGGTGACTTGTGTGCGAGTCCCTGTTGAATCCATAGCATCCTTAAGCAGAAAGATTCGGTAATGAGTTTAGCCAAAACTCACTATACACGCACATGAAATGAAGAGTCCCATCTCAGTGACAGGACTGACCACAGTAATTCCGACTGATCCATTAGCTCAGTTGGTAGAGCATCCGAAATGTATTCAGGGGATGGGTCACTTTTCACTTCCTTTACTACAAAATAAATAAAATTTGTAAAGTGAGGTGAGTCACAATTTCAAACCCAAAGAAGAAACAAATTGAATCCATGATGAAATGAAGATCACTCACGTATGAAGGATGGTGTAGCAGTCATCGCTGAATTGATTGACATGTGATATTTAGTTTGTAGCAGCATATTGCATGTGTACTTTGGTTGTATTCAATCTGCATCTCAGTTGCCAGGGTAACAGCTAAGTCATTACTGTCAATCTGATGATTGAGTATTGTGCATCCTTAAATACCATAATTTCTTTGTTCCAAGAATCTGATATTTCTTTCACCAAATTCGCAAATATTTTTATCACAAAAGTTTTAGTCTTCCAACATTGATATTTCTAGGTCCGCGTACACCAAGCTGATGCTTTCCACATCTGTTGTAAAAATCTTAGTGCAGCAGATGTTGTATTTCAACAGTTCACACAATGTTATTTATGCTGTTACTATATTTACTCAATATTCTATTAATTGCCAGACTTGACTTGCCATGGTCTAAACTCTTTGACATACTTAATTTCACAGTTCCACAAACACTAACAAAACTGTACACACTTTACTTCCTATCCTTGTCATCCAGGGTAAGACAGTGACATTGAAGATAAAACTGGTGACATTTGAGATAAAGACAAGGAGTGTTACGTTGCCCTTTGCCACTGACTCTGTGAAGGACATCTTCAATGCATCCAAAGAACTTTTGAAGACAGAAATACAAGCAGTACACCCAGAACCTCTCAGATTACGATTGATGGGTAAGAGCAAAGTTTAATATTGCTACAGGCTCTAAACACTTCATTGCATTGCACATGCATCATCAAAAGTTGTCAAGTCCTAAAAGAATCGTGTCTTTACAATGACAGTTCATCGATCAGTCTTCAGAAATTTTATATTACGCTTCATTCATTGATATCAAAATTGATATCCACTCAAAATTAAAACAACAAGACTAAATTTTGAACACATTGGAACAGGAATTACTAGATTTAAGGTAAGTTTTTATTCAAGCATAGCATTTACTGCTTCTCATAGTGTTTTCTGTCACATGGTTATTGACAAGCTGATGATAACATTTATTGAAATGTGTTTTTGTGACATCTTATGAATTGTGACATCTTGCTGTAGATATATTTTATCGATCAAAAGTTTCATGACAAGGTTGTTGCTTTGAGATTGTGGAAAACTTGTGTTACAATTTAAAAGTGGTGACATAGCTTAGAAATTGAAATATTACATTTTTAGTAATAAACCTTTGAAGCATTTTTCAAGTCAGAAAAGCTGTTGTGCCAGGACATAAAATTTCACATCAAAATTGCGGCTTCAAAAACATTCAGAACAAATGTACTCCCTTACACATATCACTGATTATAGACAACTCTCAATGTTTGATGAAGAAAGATTTTATGATTAGTAAATTTAGGTGACATGTAATTGTATGTTTTCAGGTGTGAGGATGTCTGGTTTTGTGTCTCAAGGTGTCAGCTCTGAGAAGCAAGGATCCATCATTGCTTTCTTGCAGAAGGCAATGCCACCAGAGACTATGAAAGCAGAGAGTAGAAATCAAATCACCAAACAGTCGAGCCAGGTTTTGACTCCTAGTGGATGTGACAGGCAGGATTTTTCAAAGACAATGAATGAAATGGGGAATAGAGACTCTCATGGTACTGCAACAAAGCAAACACTGTCAGTTATGGAAATTCCATCAAACATTTCAGCCAGTGTGTCTGACGCATGGACAGGTTCAGTGTCACACTCACAATGGAAGAGCAGTGACAATGAAAAGTCTTACAAGAAAGCAAACTTCATGGAAAGTTTCCTGACAAAACAATCTGGCAAATCCAGAGATTTGAAATCACCAGTAAATGAGAGTGATTGTACTATTGTCACCACAAAGAGGGACAATGGGAGGACTGATAATGGTGTCAGATGGGGCAGTGTGAAGATGGACTTTCTGAAGGACAAGGAAGAAAACCCAAACTGTACAGCCAATAAAAATACTGAAACTCAGAGAGGTCTGATACACAGCACCAATCTCAGTGAAGATTCCAGTCACCTGGGAAAACCAGATGAGCCATCAGTAAGCACTGATGCTGTTTTCATCTGCCCAATATGCAACTACCAACAAACCAACTGCGATTTGGCAATGTTCAATTCTCATGTTGACCTGTGTCTCAATAAAGGAGCGATTCAAGATATTCTACAGAATGAAGGTATTACAGTTGTCTCGCTATTACCGATTTCAAACTGTCATCATGTGCATTAAATTAATTTGCTGATATTTTTTGTTTAGAATTTATTATTTTACAGGAAACTGTGTTCAGATTTGATTTTGCCCACTACACAGAGATAGTTCATCATTTGCATTGCAGTTCATCACAAATGTAAAACAAATTAAAATCACATAGCATATAGTGATACTAGAAAGGTACTTTTATTGACTCTTGATTATTTTAATGTGGCATACTATTTTTTAATATGTTTAAAACATGTTGTTTTAATACTGACAATCAATATTTTACATTGCACCTATGCATGAACCTTGCAAGATCGATAAAATCTAATGATATTTAAGGAGACATTTGCAGTTAAACAGCCTACTTTATGTGAAGTCCTGATGATCAGATATTCATCAATACTTGTCTTGTAATATGGAAACAGTAATCATACAACATGGCATAGAGGTTGTGGCTAGTGCCTTATTTGATGTGGACACCCTAGAGTATTATTAATTCAATCAGTAATACAACACACCTTCAAAGTGCATCTGCTCAAAATCCTCAATTGGTTTTTACGTGTCAAATTCTAAGAGTCACAGCATGAAACCATCATTTTATCCTTTAATTTTTGCATCATTCATTTTGAACAAACCAGCTATAATTTATGGGTCCATGATGGACTTTTTGCATTAAAAGAAGATTTACAACAACTTTCAAAAAGACTGCTATTTGAAGTACATTATAGCATCCGTGATTCAGTCCTTCCAAGTATTTCCTGAGACTGTATTATATTTATTTATTTACCGTATACATTTATTTATTATTGTGCTCAGAATTCTATGGACACATCTAGTCAGAAAGAAAGTGAAATTATAATAATAATAATAATAATGATAATAATAATCTTAACTCATTAAACCATGATTCTCTTTTTTTTCAGCCAAGCACAGTCCCATGAGAACTACTTCTAAGAGGTAAATCTGGCATTTTCATTCCTAACAGAGCATATTGTGTAGCATACATGTATAGCTTACATATTTGATATTGTTGCTATTCATGCAGATACACGTAACAATAGTCACAGGTTATTACCCAATATCGCCTGTTCCTGTGTGGTATCAGCATGAGTGTCATTTGTGCTGCGTCAGACACGAGACGAAGTCGAGTGTCTGACGCAGCACAAATGACACTCATGCTGATACGACACAAGGAACAGGCGATATTGGGTAATAACCTATTTATCATATACCCATGCCCATAATTTGAGGGAATTTTTACAAATAGAACGAAAAACCTTTAATTTTTAGGCTTTACTTTATTATTACGCCTTGCGCATAAATATCAGAATGTTTATGTGAACAGGCTTCATTCATAAAGTATACTACAAAGATGTCAACATCACGCGCGACATCGCTGCAAGTCGTCCATATCTCAATGAAACTTAAGAAGAAAGACACCGGGATACAAAAATCGTCATACAGAAGGAACATTTTAAGGTGCAATATGCTATTACAACTGTAACCGATCAAAAACTGCTCAGCTTTAAATCTATCCTGATTTCAATCGTCGTACGGCACAGAGCTCGTGCGGAGAGGGGACACCACTTTGTTAGTTTACCTTTCGAGTTGCCATGTAAACAGTCGTCGCGCGCGCGACATCGCTGTCATGCCACGTGCTCACCACCTGTTCGGTGGAGACCGTGCACAGTGCCGGCGCCATGCGAACGGCAGAATGTTTGCTAGAACTTGACCAAAAAATTACCATGGGAAAACATTTCAAGACTCAACGTGATATTTCCGTATTTTGCAACCAGAAATACCCGTGTTCCTCGAAGCCCATCAAGTTTTTACGTCGGCGACATCGCTTCGCAGGCGGGGAGCGGCAGCCATTTTGTTGTTTACGTTGTTTACCAACAAACTGCTAATGTAGTTCGGGAAAACTCTAAAACTGATGACGTTCATCGTGCATATCTCGACGTTTACCGTGAAATATCATGGCTGATATTTTACATTGAACGTCACTATGATGTAGCAATATGGGCATGGGTATATGATAAAACACAAAGTCAAATTTTTTTACACAGCACAAATGACACTAATGCTGATGTGACACTAGGAACTGGCAATAGTGGGTAATAATCAATTTATCATATACCCATGCCCAGAATTTATCAAATGATAGGAAAAACCTTACATTTTTAGGTGTTTAAACAGCCTTGCTTATAAACGTGGAAATAATTGTGTAAAAAGGCTTCATTCATAAACTATATGACATTTTTGCAGAAGTCACCACCAAGCGAGACAAATCTCTCGTATTTTAATGAAAAATGTAAAAATAGATAATGGGATTCTAAATTATTAGCAAAGGAAGAACTTGCTGATCAAAAGTCTTCCTCTTCATTAAATCTCTCCTGATATCGATTACCAACATTCACCATATGGAGCAGAGAGAGGTGGCCATTTTGTTTGTTTACACTGAGAGTTGCCATGTCAACAGGTGTCAAACGCGCTACTTGGCTATCATACCATGCGCTCACTACCTGATTTGGACGTAGACTGTGTCATGCAAATGTTATAATGTTTGCTAGAACTTGTCTAAAAATTCCAAGAACTTTAATGGAGTAACCACTGAATAACATGACAAGATTCAACTCAAATCTGTATTTAGTTAACCAAAATATCCTTGTTCCTCAAAGCCCTTCATTGCATCATAGACAGAGAGTGACAGACATTTTGTTTGTTCACTTTGTTTACTATCAAATTGCAAATGTAGTTCAAGAACACTCCAAAGCTGATGACATTTATCGCGCATATCTCGACATTTACTGTTAAATATCACAGCTGATATTTTATGGTAAACATTACAGGATGGAATGGTATGGGCATGTGTATATAAAATAAATCATTCTGTCAATATTCTGGTGTACACTGAAATTATGTTCAGCTTTCAGTGTGTTTTATTAATCGTGAAAATTTTACAAAAATAAATGAAGTTTAAGTGTTACAGAAAGCAAGCTACTGCAAACTTGAAATTTCAACATAGTTTCCAGGGTGACATAGTTTATTTCATTCAGTAATAGTCACTCAAAAACATATCTGCTTGAAAATGGCAATGTGCCAAAAGTAAATACAGGCTATCAAGAAGTGGTATTTACAAACACATTTTACTAGCTACATGACAGCTTTTCTTTACATAAAACCTAAAAGCTCTGTACAACTATTTTATCAAATTGGCCACAAGTAACTCTATCTCTGAGATGCCAAACCCGAAATTACTACATGTAAAATTGATTAAATTTGGAGTTTATTTTTTTATAATGACAGATACAAATCAGTGTTGTGTTGTTGCGACATGTAACAGAAAAAGTGACAATATTTAGGAAGAAGCTGTCTCCAAAAAGAACATGTCCATGGCATTCAAATAAAATATCCAATCTCTGAACTGATGTGTTTGTTTGATCATCCATCTCCTTGACTTGTCATGTCCTGAATGTTATGGTAGAAAGTACAATAAATACTAAACTTGATTGCTTATATTTATTTTACAGAACTCTTCCCACCAGCAGTAGCAGCAGCAGTTCAAAGAAGAGGAAAAGTGAGAAAAAATCCTCAACAAGTTGCAGTACATTGGAGAAGTTTTTCACAACTCAATGATTGAATTAGTGTTCACCTTAAAGGGACAAAGTTGGCCATTTTTCATGAATTTTGTTTGATACAATATACTACTTACATTGTTTAACATGTCGAAAGATACTGAATGAATGGGTGACCATGCATATATAATATTTGACCCAGGCTTTAGACACAATCAATAAACCATTACGAAAATGAATTAATGGGTATGACCATTAATTCACTTTCGCGATGGTTTTGTTTTATCATGTCTAAAAACGGGGTCGAATATTATACATGCATGGTCACCCATTCATTCAGTATCTTTCGACATGTCAAACAATATAAATAGTATCTCGCATCAAACAAAATTTGTGAAAAATGGCTGACTTATAATTATTATTTGACTTTATTTAAACTCGATAAACTGTTTAGCCTGAGGCTCTTCTCACACAGAGTCGAGTAAAACAAAATTTACAATATTTACATTAAAAATAATTCAGGAAAAAAACTTTATACAGAAAAAAAAAACAAATTAAAAAATTACATAAAAGTAAGATTATCCCAACTATTTAAAAAAATGGCACTTGCAATTTCTTTTGAATGATAGAAGTGAAGAGCTAGATTTGATCTCTCCAAGCAAAGTATTCCATATTTTAACCCCGTTGTACATTAAACTTCTTTTGAAAAATTGGGTTCTATGCCCTGGAATTTACAGTTCTCCTCTGTTTGCAGACCTTGTGTTACATCCATGGATCTACTTTACACCTCTAAAAACATTAAGATAATCAGGAACAAGGTTATTCAGAACTTAGTACATTAAAACTGATTCATTGTATGAAACTCTTTCACGAACTGGCAACCACCTTAAGGATTTAAATAAAACATAACTTGGAGCATTAAAATCTTGATCTAAAATCACTCTAGCAACAGATTTCTGCTGTCTTTCTATACGAGATAAAAGAGTGGTTGAACAATGACCCAATATGTTCGAACAATAATCAAAATGAGGTAAAATGAAACAATTATAAAATATCAACATTGCTTTTTCAGTTAAGAATGATCGTATACGCTTTAACTGTAAAAGCTCAAAAGCAACTTTACCACACACTTCACTGACATGTGTATCCCAGGTCAAAGTATCATCAATTGACAGACCTAAAAGGTTTTCTTGCTTAATACATTCAAGCTGCTCGTCATTACAAACAATTTTGTCTGTTCTAGATTTTTTCTTGGAGGTTCCAATGACCATCACCTTGGTCTTTTCTGTATTTATACACATGTTATTATTACAACACCAGCTCAAAATGGATGCCATGTCACCATTGAGCTTAGTTTCAAGTTCTTGGATATTGTGTTTCATCAGCATACATATTGATTACTGAATTATCTAAAGCTAGGGGGAGATCATTAATAAAAAGCAGGAGGAAAAAAGGACCTAGAATGGAGCCCTGGGGGACACCAACACTAAGGTGTCAAGGTCCCATTGAAGCTAACTGACTGGGATCTATTTGTTAAATATGATGTAAGGAAAAGACAACATAGCAGTTCCCTTACATTGGCAGTGTCTGACACCCCTTGTGTTATCAAAATATTACTAAACATCTAATTATTCATAAACATTTGGGGCATATATCATGTTTATTAATGAGTGATGGAAAGCCAAGATACCGGTGCAGACTCTTTATCATAACATGTGGATGAAGGGCAATGATATCCAGAATAGAGGTTATGATATCTGGTTTAGAATAGCCAAACTAAAGGATAAATATCCTGAAATGGTTTCATTATATCTAGAGTTCAGGCAACAGTGTACAAACTGTGTGTAATCTACCAATGATTATTTACAGACCTTGGGTTATATTATGTGGTCAAAAGGTCAATCTGTTCAACTGCAATTACCTGCAGGCAGGTCTACATTCACCATTGACAACAATAGGTATATACACAAAGCATGGTGGTGAAATGATTAATTTTCCAATGACGATGTCAAAACTTTTATATATGTAAACTGCAAATCACTACATCAAGACAATGTGCAGTGCCAGAAAAGGCCAGGTAAAGATATCTGTATTGCCTTGGTAAAGACTTAAACTTTTAGATAAGTGTACCCACATGTTGAGGCAATTATGTCATGATCTGTCAAATTCTTTGCCACATGACTGACTGATTCACACAAGTGACGCCCATGAATCTATAATTTACACCTTTACTTGGAAGCATAGGTATAAAGTATAAAAATGTGTATACGAAGTGATTTCTAGTTATGACGGTTAAAAATGATTTGATATTAGCTTACCATGCATGATTATCCTATTCTATCAGGAGTGTGGATATTGAAAGTGATTATCAGTACTAATGTGAATACAAAGATAGAGAATGCTAATATGAAGTTATGTACCTTTCTTGCTGGTGATATTTCATTTATTAAATCTCAAAGTGAAAAACATTTGGGTGTGTTTTGTGTATTGCCAGTAGCTGCGACGGAGCTTCACTCCGTGAATAGCGCCCTCTATCAGTATAAGAATCCAGATCGCCACTTTCTGTGCCCCGAGAGTTCAAACTTATAATACTACTGAAGGGTTACTGAAGGGTGCTGTTTGAACCAGAATGGTGAGACGGATATCCTACAAATTCTTCCAAATAAAATAAACTATAAATGCAGCAAGCTTTCCGGCTGAAAATCGTTTGATGAATGGCTTTGACACATTTTAGAAATGTTTATGTTCGGTCTGTTCCCAAACCAGTTTGCCAGTACTTCCCTTTAACAGCTAGAGCAATCATTATGCTGCGATGTCTTCAATTTTACCATACAACTAATTAACGCACATGTCCGAACCAAAATGAAAAAAGGGATTTTTTTGCTTTATTCTTAAATCCTGTAGATTACTGTAATATCTTTTAGACAAACTAAAATATTTATAATCCACTAACTCTGGAGGGCAAACAGTTCAGAAAGGTTGCACATCATTTTTCTCTTCATATTTCAAATTTTGATCAAATTTTTCTTCCCGTGTTTCCCTGCAAGTAGTGTACAGTTTCAGTTTATTTTGTTGTTGTTGATGATGATGATGATGATGATGATGATGATGATGATGATGATGAATTAAGTGAAAATTGAAAACTACAAGCAGTCCCTCGCTTTGATACTTCCTAGTGTTTGACCATTGAAAGATGACTAGGAGCTAATATATTCTGCATTGCCTGACATTTAATTTTACTTTAACCCGAATTTAAAATGCTGCCTCTTTGACGATTGCCGACAATTATATGCTACGCTTTTGTGTGAGGTCCGTGCGGGCCCATTGCCGTAAAGTGTACATTTACAAAAAGCTTTATTAAGGTAGTACACGCCTCGAAATCGAAAGACGTACTGATTTGAAAGGGAACTTGAAACGACTTCCTCTTGGAATCACTAATAAAAATCAGAGGTCGCCGTGCAAATTGTCAGTGTTACCAGGGAAACAAATCACCAAAATATTTCCTGACAGTTGAAATTCAAAATGACCGCCGTTCCTCTATTAATCCCATATGGAGAAAATTAATTTTTCGAATTTCTCAGAAATAAGTAAGTGAAAACTTCATTTACAACGTTGGCTTCTACATGATCTGTTACAGGTGGTAGACTGAAATGAAAAGTATTGTAAATATATGAGACTGACTAATGTTTAATGTTTAATGTTTAATATATTTCTATAGCGCTTTTTCTACAATAAAATATTCAAAAGCGCTTTACATCAAGTAAAACAATAAAAAGTATTGCATTCAATAAAATACAAAACAAGATTTACACAAAAATCTCATAAAATGTACAATAATATTAAAAATTAATCAGTGCAGTTGATGAAATTGTTTAAAAAGAAATGTTTTCAATTTTGATTTAAAAGGTTGAATTTCTGTTATGCACTTTAATTCAAGAGGGAGTGAGTTCCATAACCTTGGACCACAGACTGCAAATGCACGATCATTATACTTGTTGAAAGATCTTGGTACTACAAGATTCATACCGGAATTTATCCGCAGATTATAACTATTAACGCCGACTCTTTCTACCTGGCCTCAAGGCAAATTCTAGCTTTAAAACCAGACAAAAGAGAACAATATCGTTTCAATTGCAGTGCTGGTGTTATTCTGAAGTTACAATGGCTCTAAAGTTTAGTGAATAGAATTTATTACAAAAGCATTATTGAATCTTTTTAATACACCGGATTTGATGTCAAATAGTCATTTGTTCTTATTTGTTCTCTGTATAAAGGTTATGAGGAGTCGATAGTTCGAAACATTAAGGCTGCATCCACAAACACCTCTTGAGGGGAGGGAAAAAATCCAAATATGTTCTCTGGTTTTTTCAAATGCCTCCTCTATCTCAAAACGAGTTCAAATGCTCCCCTTCTGACTTGCTATAATTTTAATTCCCCCTCGAAATAAAACTGGCCTGATTTTGGAATGCACAGATTTGTGTGTGTGTGTGTGTGTGTGTGTGTGTGTGTGTGTGTGTGTGTGTGTGTGTGTGTGTGTGTGTGTGTGTGTGTGTGTGTGTGTTTTGATGGGGTGTTTCTTTTCCAGGGAAGGGCGCTGTTTTGACATATTTACTCTTAAAGGAAAACTTCATCTTGTGAAACAGAAAAGCAGCGATCACATAAAAAGGATTTAGAAACAGGATGACTTCTCTAACCTGTCATGAACATAATATAATTGTATAAAATTGACGTTAGCTATACCTTTTGGCCAATATTTCAGTTCGTTGTGTTCTATGTATCAACTGCAGTTTCTTTATCTTCTCCCCATGGCATGCTACAATAACAAATATTCGTTCTGTACACGCATATATATATATATATATATATATATATATATATATATATAATGTTTACCGTAATCATTGTTACTGATGACAAATGAATTCTAGTCCTGACTTGGATTAAATTTTAATTAATGTTTTCCTTGACACAGAACAAAAAGGCTGGAGCGGTTCCATGTGATCTGTGTTGATTCTGAATGGTTGTGAGAGAGTACATGTATGTTTGTGTATGTATTCTTAACAATAAATACACGACAGATAATGTTTTTTTCCATCCAAGACATATTTCTTATCAATCGAATCAGAGAGTTTCGTTTCGGGTCCCTCCCCTTAAGTCCTCAAATTCTTTCAAATTCCCCTAACTTACCCTTGATATTTTCAAATCCCCCGTCAATTCTCCCTCCCCTTGAGAGGTTTGTGATTGCAGCCCAAAACAGCGATTTTTCATCGAAGGCTAGGGGTTGTGAAAGCGAGCTGGATATGAAGAGTCCAGAAGCAAGGTCGAAACAGCATGCACATGCATGTTCGCTCTTTTCAAAACTTATGTTTGATCAGAATGTAGACGGTAGAAAAATACCAAGAACACCCCACAAACGAAAATGTTCGCATTTCAACTGAGATAATCCGAACATATTTTGTATATGTCATGCATCTAGTGTTCAAAATATCCAAGTATTTTGGGTTGTTTGTTGTAATGGGGACTCTTCTATGGCATAAGAAACGAATAGAATAGAACGCAAAAGATGAGGTCCAAGGGAAATTGTTCTTTTATACCAACATATTACGTCGACAGGCTAAGCTTAGGCAACAATGCAGACAATGGGACACAGACTACAAAAAACGACGTTTTCATAGGAATGGTATTCCCATCTCAAATGCAAAACAATGCTGAACAGCAAATCGTGGATCACAGGAACCCTTTTATGAGCACAACTTAAAACAGAGCGTATTCTGATTTTTAAAAGGTGTCTTTAAATTTACGTTCGAATTCTGTTTATGTATCCACAGTCTAATAATTTGTGTATTGCAAGTGACCATTGTAATTTCTGTTAGGATTAAATGGAATATCTTAATCGTAATTCAGGCATCTGCAATAAACGGGGTTCGATGAACTTTCAGGCATTACGGAACTCCCTGTCAAGGGAAATCACTTTTCACCATGGTGATGTCGACCATACCGACAATTGTCAAAAAAAGCTATTTTAGATTTCGTCAGCACGCCCTGCACATAAATTCCGAGATGCAAAGAAAAATTATGTTAATTATATAATCATTAAATATGAATAAAGGCGTACACAACAGACATAATCTACACTTGGCATGGCAAAGACTGCCGCGTAAAGTCTTTCTAATTATTGCCAAAAGTTTCTCAACCCTGTTGATATACCGAAACAATTGTATTCAACGATTCGTCTTTCGTAGATGTGATACATACAAATGTCCGTGAAGACTAAATATATAATCTCATTATACTTTGGTCTACATGTCTGTGACAATGGTATCTCTGAGGTCGTTGCCTTATAGATTAGCGAATTTGAACATTTTCACCTCACAAATTTCAATTTTTTCACAACTCCTTTTTGCTCGTTTTCGTTTTCGGTCAACAATGAGATTATATAATATATTTTTCGTGGTTTATTGCAAATTCTCCATTCGGCAACTTTCAGGGACCAACGTGCATCGTTAATCATGAATAAGGTCTCGTCGCGATTGTGACGTCACGTTACCGATGTCGCCTACGTCACTTTAATGTGATTACTGTTAATGACGCAATGATTTGATATGCCGTATTTCGCGATAGGGCTATCTGCCAATGACAGGAAATTTTGTTTTTGTTTTGTTTTGTTTCTTCCACAGTAATTATGTTGAAAAGTGCTCATCGGAACAATGGTGCTAATTATAAACAGTTGGCACTTCTTCCATCCATGGTCACCACGTAAGTTTATTGACAAGAGAAATGACCATACTACATGAAGAGTACTGGGTTTCATTGACATGTGTCGATCTCTCAGTTAAAACCCATATAGCTGTTACTTTTGGTGCGATTTTTTTTTATTCTTTCTATTTGTACAACGCAGTATATTATTCTGCCACCAAAGTATTCAGCTTACAACACAGTTTTAATATGTGAAATGTAACATACTGTTGTTAGAAATGAATAAGCCTTGACTAGAATGCACTTGTCAGCTATAACATTACATAGTGTAAATAATCCATTAACGTTGTATTGAAAAGAATAATCTTTTGTATTTCAATAACTTCGAGGGTGGGGACGTAAAAGATGTATACTTGGTACATAGGAAAAAATAACGAAAATGTCAATACAAGTTACAGCTTTTGTACTGTCACATAACACGACGCAGTTGATTGTCATCCAGACTGTTCAATCGCAGTTGAGTGTATAGACATCCAGACTATTCAATCGCAGTTGAGTGTATAGACATCCAGACTATTCAATCGCATTGAGTGTATAGACATCCCGGTCTATTCAATAAAGCTGCTCGCAAAAATGCCAAATTTACATTCCGAGGGACACTCATTGGATTTGTTAAGTCGTAGGCTTTTGTTCGGAGCCTGTCGTTCACTGAATTAAATTGTTGGCGCCATATATTCCGAGTATTCAATGTGGCTTGTTTATCCAGTGACAAATATTCCTGAAGTATTAACTGAAATGAAAATTGACTGTTAATGATAAAAATAGTTTCAGGCAGTTAATCTGATTAAACTAAATAAAACTTAATGATAAGCTCTATGTTTGACGTATTTACGTTTTGGAGTTTCGAATTGACGTCAAACTGGGCACACAAAACATGAACCACACTTACCTCAAAAAGGTATAGTAAAAAAGAACGATCTACAGTCGAACGGAATTGATTATTTTTCTTCAAAGTGGCCTGAAAATGGTATGATACTCGCATCTCTGTCGCTTTTGCTAAATGACTTAGTGTTTATGTAAAAAGTGCCACATTCGGAGATAACTTTCGTATCGAAACATGCGATGGTAATAATATAAATTGTTTATCTCTCTGAGAGAGTTGATTGTATGATCTATATATTGTATGATCTATACCTATATCTATGTGAAGTCAAAAAACATATTTGTTGCCGTGGTTACCGGCGTTATTGTTGGCGTTTTTCCATCACGGTTACTCTACCCCAAAGTAGAGTAACCGTGTTTCATGGTCATTGTTATCATTTAACTGTGTTGTTTATCTTTTCGTCTAATTTGATCATTTGTTGACAGTTTTCTTTTGTGATATTATTGGGTCTGTTCATCCCACCGTGTGCTGGATATAGGTACAAATCACGCGACAGCACTTTCCGTGTGTGCTATTTCAATTTGTTCTCTTGTTAATCTACGTAATCCACCGAACGCTTATCTCTGATGCAACGTACTTTCGGGGTGTCTCACGTGCAAATTGATTTGCTATCATTCTCAAGTCCGTTAAATATCTTGTCACAGCGACCAGGCAGATTCATTCATCCGTTCACCATCGTTGAATTAACTGAGACCAGCGATTGAGTCGACAAGCAGAGAACCTTGATGACGTATTCGGAACAGCAACAGCCTGAACAGCACGACGTCAATTCGCTCCTGGTTAGTCTCTTCACAGGCTTGATAAGTTTAACTTATCAATTGTGTGACTTGACGCAAAAGTTGGTATCATTCTGTTACAGGTAAGTTCTTAGAAAGGACACTATATAACTGCAGGAATTAATATACTCCAGGACCTTTGATTTCAGTGCTTGCCCATTGTCACCTGTACCAACAACGGGTGCATGGATAAAATACTTTACAACAGGAATAATTGCTCCTTCGTTTATATTCTACGAATTTTAAATACATTGGAATAACTCTATTAATAGTGCATGTATGTAATACCATACATCATCTTAAAACTGAAATATCTAGTTTACGTTTGTCACGAAAACTAATATATTATTCCAGAGCACCCGACCCAGGTGGAAATATCGTAAATTGCTATGAAAGCTTGTTTTGAAATCGCAATTTACCGTAAGAGAGAGAGAGAGAGAGAGAGAGAGAGAGAGAGAGAGAGAGAGAGAGAGAGAGAGAGAGAGAGAGAGAAGGAGAGAGAGAGAGAGAGAGAGAGAGAGAGAGAGAGAGAGAGAGAGAGAGAGAGAGAGAGAGAGAGAGAGTTTGTCGCGGTGAAAATCGTTTTTGGTGACCAGATTGCCGATTCTAGAACCCTGTGGAATCATATAGTTTCAATCTCAAGGCACAGTTTTACAATGGGGTCATGGTATGTAACCATCTAAATCAACTATCTGATGAACACGTACATTACGTGTCCTACGGGTCAAAGTATCTCTTAGTAAAACCACACCAATCACACGAGGTCGTTATCTGGACTTGTATGTTGACCAAACGTTAAAAGTGCACATCCGCGTCGCGTGACAAATCACAGGGCTATATATGTTGAATGATCGTTAGGCCTATTTGCTGAAGAGACTCTCTCGTAAAGGAACTGAAATTTAACCCTGAAAAAAACAAAAAGTAATGTGCCATCATTACTTAGGTTGAACGTGAATCTCAAATTTGTAGCTTTAACGCAGCGTTTGTGTTATAAAAAGCAATTGACTGGCTCGTCCATATTACTATCCTGGGAGGTCCAAACATGTGCATCTCGAGAGGACAATATAAATCGTTCTCGAGATATTTGTAGACCTAGTGGTTCGTAATGGCCCACACGATTATTCAGGTGAATAATCCTACTTCAGATCGCTTGCACAGTATATTGTCCAAACTCGTACATCATTCACAGAAAATAACAAAACACAAGACATCAGCGAGTTTTTGTCCTTCTACCATTGCCACAGTATTTTCATTCATATTTAGGTTTATTTGAGAAAAAGGTACAAAACGGAAAGCAACATTCAAAGGTTTCAACACGTAGCTGTACTTCGAGGAAAACCATTAGAAAGGCGAAGTGCGAGTTAAATTTAATAATAGCATAGGGTAGATTACAAAGGTAGGCCTAATTACGGGTGTTTTTGTTAGCTTGTAATGTTTTAAAAAATTCAAGAGAGGTATCACAGTGTAGTGTTTACTGCTGACAGTAGTCGAATTCAACTGTGTTGATCTTCTGAAATTCGAAAAGAAATTAAAACTTTTTCTGGCAAACATGATTATTTGTAGATCTATTATTGATGTCATTCTAACATGTTAAACTCTAACCTGTACATGAACAAAAGCGCGTTTGGTTAATTTTGAAGTATGGTTATTTGTTGGCTCTCAGTATAAGGAGTTTGTTGGCTCTCAGTATAAGGGGATCTTAAAAAGCTTATACAACAATTGTCCGGTTTTGTCAAGATTCAGTTTTTCATAATCAATCGCCCGTCACCTCAGTCTCGGAGATAAATATCTCGTGGCACGTGCACAATCACTTTTGCAATCTACAAGAAGTTGTCTCCATGCCACTATAGTAGATTGTCTTCGTCTTGACGTCATCACTATGTTCCAGCAGATTTCGTCCAGGTTTTGAATCACGTGCAAGGATTTAACTACAGTGTTTTTGTCTAGCATATAACCTGTCGTTTCAATGACATACACACGGCGAATATTGACTCGCTCGTCCCGTCCCATAGGATTATGCTGAGAATTGCTCCGAAAGCCAACTTTCGGTATTTTATCTGAATGTTGTTTTTTTTCAGTCAAAAGAAATCAAGTTCGACGGGTTTAGTCATATCGCTTTAGTTTCAGAGAAAATCCATTATATGTTTGTGCTCATAGGAAAATATTTGTGAAAAATATTGACTTGATCCCTCCTCCCATTTTCAGGTATCCGCTAAACCCATGATCCCCTTGCCTTACTTCTACTAGCTTAGTGGTGTACAATACATGTTGTAGTAGGAATTATGCTTATGATCAAAGATACCCTAAAATTCCACTATAGGCAGAAGTCAAATTATTTTCCTATTAGGGGCACAGAGGTCGAGAAGAATTGCTATGCGTTGCCATCGTGTGCACTGACATGCCAAAGATGTGCATGGGTTTACACCACATGAGCGTACAGCCGCGATACATTACATATAGTTTACGGAGTTTTCTGCCTCTGCAAGACTGAAAACTTTGAGACTTGACCAGGATTTGGTCCAAAACTATAGTAAAAGAGTAGATCGACATCAACTGCATTTTACTATTCAATATTGTACTGTTGCTCGAATTTGCCGTTTCCATCTCATTGGATTCGTCTTCTCTTCGAAATCCGTACAACTCAAAGGTTACTAGTATTTACACCATGCAGAAGCCTAGTCTGCCAAAGTTAAGACGAAGAAACTTATGAAATAAATGATTTTCATCTTTGTTCCACTTCGAGGTGTATAGCAGATAATCAGACACAAGCTTAAGTTCGTAACTTTATCAGGTTGTTGATAGCAGATCTGTTCCGGGCTCTGTTATGAAACTTTCATCACGAGCGGAAAACAAGGTTTGAGAATATCCAACAATTATCGTACAAGATTTCATACAAAGTTACTTGTTGACTAGCTCTGCATGGCAGGGCTCTGTTTTACCGGCTATAGGCCTCCCACCACAGGCCTACTAGTATATAGCCAGTAACACACTGCACACAGCCCTGCCATGCGGTGCTACTTGTTGGCTGCCTACGCGACCCATAGACGTGGACATGTAAACGTATGTATACAACGTCACGGTATACCCACGTCCATGGGCTGCGTAACGCGCAGAGCGGAATTGCAGCCAACGATTATACAGAATTTTTTTAGATTATCCCCAAATTTCATTATTATATATATATTATATACTTATATAACACAGACAGATATATATATATATATATATATATATATATATATAATATATATATATATATATATATATATATATAATATATATATATATATATATATATATATAATATATATGGCCTATATATAGGCACAGAGAAACATGGACAGAATGGCAACACTTGCATGCCTTTTGTTCCATGGTCGTCTCGGTAGACTATTGGCTTTTCATATTAAAATGAGCTTCAAAGGTGTTAAACTTTTTGGAGGCTTTGTTTGTGGTTGATAATTACACGAGATTATGCGAAAAATACGACGAGATGGCATCGTACTGCCAGTCGCGTAGCAACCATAGTTACTTTGTGAGCTCTCAGGCCAGAAACACTGCTTCACGCCAATCAAAACATAACACGCCAGCAGTTTCATAAACATGCCCTTCCTTGACGCACGTGTCAAAGACGGTATGACTTACCGTAAACCATTAAGTAAAACCAGACAGTATCGATAAAAGACTTTCAAATTTGGTTCAAACACACTCATTATATATTCATAAAAATATGAGAGGAATTTTTAAAACGGTAAAACTCATTTTCCTGAAGCTCAAAACACTCCCGTTTTCGCCAGCACGTCAATTCTGCTCAGCACCACACGACAACAACAACACAAACTTTGCCGAACATACTTTTGGCGAAAACCCGAAAATTACCGAAGGATTCATGGTCGGCTCTCTTCGGAAAAGAGAGGCGAGAGCAACCTGAGGTGAGGCGAACATGGATGGGTTACGTAACCGCTTCACGCCTTAAACAATACCCGTTGCCACTCTCTCTCTCTCTCTCTCTCTCTCTCTCTCTCTCTCTCTCTCTCTCTCTCTCTCTCTCTCTCTCTCTTCTCTAAATATATATATATATATATATATATATATATATATATATATATATATATATATATATATATATATATCAAAAACTTAACATCTTAACATAGTTATTGGTTTTTTCTGTTAATTCTGTTTCCTCTTTGTTGTCCTAGTTCTTGACTTTGTTCACCCTTGAGGGAATAACGTCAATAAAGTTATCATTTTTTACGATTATAGGGCCGGCCGAAAATTCAAATCGACCGAGCGAGGCCAAGCCCTTATCCTAGTTGCTACTGTAGGCCTAAGGGACTGGTCAGTTTCTTCGGCCTGGGGGGCCGGTGGATTCATGGGGGAGGGGGGTCACCATGTTTTTGAAATGCCCAATAGGGGGGGGGGTCAGTGTGTTTTTGAATTTAGACACAGGCTCATCATTGCCTAAAATGCATCGTGTCAGCCACAAATTTCATCCAGTTGAATTTTTCGGCGCGCCCTTCGGGCGCGTAACTTTAATAATCAGACATATTTTTCAGCACGCCCAACTTTAACATATCAGGCATACATATATCAGAGATATATGTATGTTCAATATTTTTCAACGTGCTCTTCAAGCGCATTACTTTAATATATCAGACATTTTTCAGCACACCCTTCCTGTCCATTACTTCAATATACAAGACATATATATCAGAGATATCAGGATGTTTCATATTTTTCTCCGCGCCCTTCGGGCGCCATACTTTAATAAATCAGAGATATATGCCAGAGATATCTTGATGTTTGCTAAGTGAAAGTGTACTATTATGAAATCTGCATTTCATATGAAAAGCATGACAAATTCCTGATACTTTTCTGTTCTCTCTATGAGAATTCAGTATGAGAAAGCAACATGCACAAATATCAATGTTACAAAAAAAGGTCATCTCAGACTCTGCACACATCAGATTTGGCTAAAATACCTCTCTATTGTTCCTCGGGAGGTTTAATTGGATGGCTGGCAAGTCTTAACACCCATCAAAGTTTTTGATTGACTGCTTTTTCCTGTTTGATATTAATGATTGACATCCATTTCTGTACAACAGTTCAGGACATCTGGTTAAGCATAGAAAGTGTGAAATACATTCACAGCTCATTCAAAATGTACTGTATTCAAACTTTAAGATTGACACTTTGAAATTCCTATCTTACAACTGACATGCCAACAAATTCATTAAAACACAGAATGACTTAAAATATAAATGTATGTAAAATATAACATATATATTTAAATATATATATATATATATATATATACATATATATATATATATATATATATATATATATATATATATTACAGTATTATATTATTACATATTACAGTTGTCGCGTGCGGGGGGTCACCCTGTTTTCAAAATTTGGAATAGGGGGTCACCCTGTTTTCAAAATTTGGAATAGGGGGGGGGTCAGCCACTTTTTGACGTCGGCAAAAAATAATCCACCGGCCCCCCACGCCGAAGAAACTGACCAGTCCCTAAGCTTATAAGCTTAACCGTGTAAAATACAGGCGAGAATCTTAGCGGATCGATTCTTGTCAAGGGAAAAACTAGTTACTACACCACATATACTGCATGAAATAGACGTGGTTCAAGTCGGTGAATTTAAAAAATAATAAAATCATTTAGGTCTACAACAGTTTTTCTTATGTCTCTTACATGGTGCATGGTGCTAGAAACTGTTTCTGGCTCCATGCATGGACCACGGCGTACGTCCATGATCATATAGACCTTTTTTGAAATTTGGCAGCAGGTCAGGTTTTCCCATCTTCGCTTGCCAAGGTCTCTTGTCCGGGCAGCTGGATGCTTCCGAAAACAGACATTGGATGGCTAGGGTACCTGCGCCCTGCTCCATTCGGCGTGTACAGATTGTTTGTCTGGTGGTTCCATTTTGTTATTTATTTGATATTCGGAGTGACATTGTCTTCATGTGATTATTGTGTTTTCTTTTGAGGGCCACAATGGAAATAAGTTTTTAACTTTTTGTGCAATCCTCGGCAAGTAATATTCAGTGGCGTTTCTTTTAATTGTAACATTTTAATTGTGCTTGGTGTTATTTTATTTGTATTTCTGTGTATTTACTTTAACATTTTGTATTTTATCGTTTTCCTGAATATTTGCCTAATAAAATCAAATCAAATCAAATCAAGACACCTACTTACAGTGGGAAGTAACGGGCGGACGGTGGCGCATCGAATGCGTTACCTTTGAGTCTGCGCAGTAGTGATTTAGTTTCTGTCAATGTCTAACACTGACCGTGTTTCTGTTGGGTGAAACTCCCGTGTATCACGTTTTCCGCGCTACTCCGGTAAAATTCCCATTTACCGGGTTCATCTCAATCGTCGTGTTCACCCGTGATCCTGCCGTGTCCGAAATCTACTCCCTAGTAACAGCAGTGTCATACTTTAATCTTAATCAAGCTAGAGGGCTCTTTGACGCATGAGTCATAGGTCATGGTTAACAAATGACGTAAACGAACAGCCATGTTGATTCTGTCCGCAGATGATGATTACGTTTCGGCAAAATGTTACTATTAACGTAAACTCAAGAAGAACACCACCATTGAAAGAAGTTTTTTCATCGCGTCCCAGTTGTCAGCACCCACTTGAAATTGCAGTTTGTTAATTGTACAGAAAGGTAGGAGGTTAGAGCACACCTTCAATACGAACGGAACTGTCTAGAATGTTGGTTCAAGTTCAACCGTTCATAGTCTCTCTGACTCAGTCAGCACCGGTCATACAGGCTACAGCGTGTAATACTCAAATTTGTTAAAGTTTCAAGACGTAATGTACAAGTCAGTATTGATCTCTCCCTAAATCATTTCGGAAATGTGTACAATACGATCAAAGATCTGTTTCGTTTATTTTCTCTGTTGACGAAAACCGTTGACCAAGTAGTACTGTACACTGCACCATGGAGGTTTGTACAGAGACCTTCATGAGTCGAGTACTGTAAGTACTGACCTCCGGCTCAGGACACAATCAGTGCACGTAGCCTAGTCATACCGTACTATACGAAGCGTACGGTCGAAGTATCGCAGATACTAGAAAAAAGTCTATGGTGATTAATTATCCGATCGCATTTTGATATTCACATTCAGTTTTAAAACTTTCACACAAAGAGCATTTATCAAATATACTTTATCTGCAATTTGAATACGATTTCATTATACCAGTACATGTGTACATGTATACAAGTATTTACAAATGTATATTTAAAAGAGTAGCCCTGCTTACAATGCTGTGTGTTCCTGGTGTTACACGGCCTCACGACACACAGGAACACACAGCAGCTATTAAAAGAGTAGATGGTGTTGTCAAATGTAAGACTAGAGCCACTTTGACTGACATTCTTCAACATGCGTGTGTAATTTTTAGTGCAAGATGACCAAATTCTGTATTTTTGTGGGAAACGACCCTGTGAGTGAATTTTTGTGACTTTGCCCAGCCCACCACCACTCTACTCGGAACACAATTAACTAATTGAAGTGCTGAGACTATTTTTTACAAGTCCGTGTGCAGAGATTGCATAAACATGTACACGAAGCATGAAAACAAACTATGTAAATATGCAAACCCATGTGGTTTCATCAATTTTTATCAGCAAAAGCTTGGACAACCACAGCTTCTGTTGGACTAAATGAGCTACCTGCTGCAATGTACCACCACATGCCCATTATATAGTTTTCCGATTGTTTTGAGGAGGGGCTCAGTGGTCTACTAGGGTGTACAAGTATATTGCCATCAGTTCACAAATTAACAATTTATCAGTGTTATTTGATGAGAGGAACAACGAAATGAAGAAGTTAAAAACAATGATATTACTGATGACATTATACAACTTAGAGCTCAGCCAATCCTCATCTTGCCAATTTGAATCTTTTTTGTCACCAGTCTCTGCCTGAAACACATCCAAATATGCTACGAATTCAAATCAAAATGAGTAATTTATGCAAAAGTATGTTTGATTTTGTCAAAAGTAGACGTTCATCCAATGACCAGTGATTGGCAACATCAGTATAGATGACACATTAGTAGTTTTGAGTTTAGTTTGTGACATACTGTTGGTACGGCAAGTTTATATGGTAGTGGTTGAATATCCAACCAACTTTAACCATAGACCCTAAAAACGGAGCTTGAACATGCCACATATGCAATGCAATCTCTAAAGAGAAAGAGGTTTAAATTTATGAATGTGTATTGTGGCCTCTGAAAGTTATGTAAAGGAAGTATTTTCATCACACAGTGTGGTAAGTCATGCATCATACTCATCAACAGTGAATAGGATTCATCTGAGAAGATTGCCTATTCTGTGATTTCATGATCAGTGTTTAAGAGTAGAAGCACTTGTGAGCACCCAATGATGGCATTGTAATATTGTAATAGAAACATTTACATGTAGATGTGCTGTGATAGACCCACATTAGACTGTTGGCAATCTCTCCTGCTTTCTATGCCTTAAATACCTGTGTAGCCAGTATGGCAAGTACTATGGAATAGATGCGAACTTATACTTTCCCTGCAACCAAGAGCCTTCACCTTAGAGCAAGTGTCAAAGGCACAAAGCTTTTGCTCTTGTCTGGTGAAAGTTTGGAGCAACACTGTCTTGCAAAAGGCTACAACAACACAAGTGGTTGTTGAGAGTCTAACTGAAATTTGAATTTTGCAAACATATTTCTTTTGTAACGTTTTATGAATCACCGATCAAAGAGATGTTATTCTCTATCAAACGATTGTCTACCTGAAAGTGTAACTTGATTAGGGTATAGTATGTAGGGATTCAAAATGATTACTAAAGTTTAACTCACACATGTATAAATGAAGGTTTATAGACTTATTTAGCATTGAAATGTCATAGATTTACAAATAGTTGCAGACAATTCTGAATCCATGCATGACAGTTTGTGCTGTTTGGCACTGTTGTCACCCATGTTTCACTGCAGATCAAATAATGTAGAAGCACCATTATTTACAGATATACAGTAGTAGTTGACATAAGTGTGTACTGTGATGTGTCATTGTACATACTTGTAGTGCAGTATTGACAGTCTCATCATTGATATACGCTTACTGTAAACTGTTACACTGTATATGATACAATTCTATCAGTTTTCTTCCAGACTTTCATTTATTAATTGTAACGTGTATTTTGGAGTTTGAATGTTTTTTTTTTGTCAAGATGCAGACATTGCAGTGAAGATAGCTGTCATCATGTTAAACATTAGAAATGGATTTGTTGCAGTTCTACTGTATAGTCTGAAATTCACAAGTTTCTTTTCTGTTTCAGTTAAGTATCACTTGATTGCAAAGGAAATCTAACCTGCAGTCTACAAACTCCTGCATGTTGAAAATACCAAAATTACAAATATTAGAATATATGCCAGGAAGTACTAATCGTCCTCATTGCCTTGTTCCAAGTGCCGTGCTGGATACATGTTAGCTTTGCTGGGTTGTTTGATAATTGCTAATGTATTAAAGAAACATAAGCTGTGACTTGTCGCAAGTTTTTCTGTATTCTGCTTCTGTATATCAACTACCGTATCTGACCCTAATCCGTTTGTTATGCTGAAATTTCGAGTATTCTTTTTCAAACACAGCTTGTATGTGTGTAGTGATCATTGTTTATTGTTTACAAATGAATTCTAGTCCGGATTTGAATACAATTTTCAACAATAACAACGTAGATTATACTCATATAGGTTGTGTTGATAGGCTAAATAATTGGCATTAAATTACAGTTTAGGTATTCAATGCAGAAAGTGTACGGAAACCACAAAACAAAAGTTCTGAAACAATAGCCAAAAGATACAGCTTATGGAGCTTTAATGATAGGTGTTTACAGATACAAAAGACAAACTATTTTTAGACACTGTTAGATATTTATATGAAACATTTTCTCACATGTTTCCATTGAGAACAGCTGGATGGCTGATATACTTTCATGCTTCCAGTCATGGACATCAAATCCGTGTCAGCCTAGAAAAGAGACAGCATGTCCAGTAACATTTGGTTTAATAGATTCCATGGTCACTTTTTTAATATGATGATGAGGTAAAGCAAAAATGAGATTATTCAGGAGATAGAAACAAATATAATTGGAGACAAAGTATAATGTTGTGGCTTATTCATTTAGCTCTGCTGCGCTTATTGGCTGCACATGTGAGCTGTTGGTTGCTCCCAGGGAGTTGAGTGGTATCATATTTGGTCCAGTGACCAGGGGTAATAATAATTGTAAAGCACCTTGAGCACATGTACTTGTGGATATGTGCGCTTATATAAGAACCCATTACTATTATTATTATTATTCATCTTCTACAGTTATGTTTACTGAGCCATCCTGTGTGCTAACTGGGCTGTCCTTGGTGCTAACTGGGCTGTCCTGTATGTAACTGGGCTGTCCTGGTTGTTGACTGGGCTGTCCTGAGTGCTAACAGGGCTGTCCCGGGTGCTAACAAATCTGTCCTGGGTGCTAACTGAGCTGTCCTGTGGGCTAACTGAGCTGTCCTGGGTGCTAACAAAGCAAGAGGCACACAGTGTCATGTTTTGTCCATGTGCCAGCCATGGGGCATATATGAAGGAAGCTTAGGCAGAAATTTTAGGCATGCAGTGATGGTATATAGATACACATGTCATCACTAGTCCCAATTGTGTCCTAACAGTATTGGTGTGCTGGTCTGCAAAAAGGCTAACCCTTTGATAAGGTGAATCCCAAGTCATTTGCTTTTGGTTTACAGACTACAGAAACCATGCTCCCTAAAAATGACAACCAATGTAAGTATGTTCATACAATTAGTAGGATATTCACGGAGGTTTGAAAAAAATTCTTACTATATATGAGTGCTGGTCTGTGATTTACATATCCTAATTGTATGTGTAGCACATGAATAAGCCAATCATGGTGCAATCCATAACAAGGTACAACTGTAAACCTTTTTCGGATTGGTCTGCTATTCTAGCTGATGCATGAGATTTTAGTGTGATCTTCTATATAATGTAGCAGTGGTTCAAATATAGTGATCAGTTAATGAGAACAGCAAAGAATTAATAAAGGTGAAAACTGCACTATCTCTATCTACATCTGATTTGAATCAGATTGTATTCTGACCAAAAATTAACCAGTGTCCTGATATTTTTTATGGGAGGATGTTGATTATCAAAGATCAATCAATGATTCAATCAATCAAATCAGTTTATAAGTCAATAATTCAATCAATCAAATCAATCAGTTTATCTGTCAATCTATATCTCTTTATATGTCTTTCAATAAGGAAAATTGCACTATTATTTGAAATCTATGATATTGATTTTAATTTTCTTTATGAAAAAACTACAATTATATACCTTTTTGCTTAAATTCAAAAAATTAAAATATTATTTCAAACAAATATGTAAATTTAGAAATTAATAGGAAATAATAACAAAGCATTAAAATTCATGATCTGACATGCCTTGTCATTGTTTGCTATTATCATTTGTTGATTATTCTGAAAATTTTCTTCCGTTCTTTTCACATGTATATATGAGTTACATAATGACATAACTCAAAAAGTTGTGTGACAAACACTCTTTCTCACTGGTGTTCAGGCTAGTTTTGTGTGAGCATGGCAGTTCTAGGTGACGGATACTTCTGTTCTATTAAGGGTTTCATTATGGGCACACTATTGCCCAGTCTGCTGATGTATATCAGGTGAGCTCTTTTGGACGTTGCTACATTTGTCAATACTTGGGAATTCATTTTTTCATCCAGAATTTGAAATAATTTTGCTTTCAAAGGAAGAACAAAGTTTTATGAATGTCTCTTGCTTGCGAAGCTCTCCTGATTTTTTTTTCTCCATTGCCAACAGTTCTGCAAAGTTTGTCACTTGTTAGATTGATGTCTACATTGTTTGTAAATTTTGAATCACAGCAGTGCAAGGGATATACATGTGTGGATAAACCACTCAACAGAATACAAGTTTTGCTCTGATGTGACTCCAAGATCACAGTTGGTCATATCTGCAGTATTGTTGTGAACATGCCAGATTTTGTTTCAATTTAAGATAGATTTGATTTATATACTGGTAAAGCAAGCAAGATCAAAGCCATACCCCTTGGTGGCAAATATTCACCAGACCATAAAAAAATTGCTGAGAAAATATGTCACCTGTACAAGTATGATTTGTGGAGAGAGACATTTGACCTTGTGACAACTCACAAAGAGCTTCAAGTACGCTTCAATAACTTTTATAATTTGAAAATAAACATGCATTTTCATACTTTGTAGTTATTGAATAGATGACATCAAATCACATGAAACCTGTAAAATGGGTAGTTCGCAAGTTCATCAAAATTTGTGTATATTTTGTCAGTCTGGTTAATGGAGAACTGGTAACCCTCTTGGATGAAGAAGGTTTTGTATTGTTTTGAACTGTATTGAGAACATTCCCTGCCAAACCAATGTCAAACCAATGTCGGGTCATTTTAATACCAAATTTAAACATGTTCCACCCTTGTTCCTTTCAAACCTTGAATGAAGACAGTGACTTTCTATAGCATGTCTCAGAGGTCAATGCACAAAATTATAAGAAAATTCTCTTTTGACAAAGAAAAGTTTTCAACATTCAGTAGTTGATGAGTATCTACCTATCCTTGGTACAGAAATTTCAGTGAAAAGAACTAACATATTTTCTGTGTCAAAAGGAGCGTTTTGTCAGTACATACAAGTAACTGTCATATTAAATATTTTCATGCTGTATTATCAATACCATTTAACTATTGATGTATTACTTCTAAAATGTATTACTTCCTATGTGGATTATCTGCTTATCGTTAACTTAGACATAAATTCATTGTTGTGGAAGAATGGTTTGGATATAGTGTTGTTTTTGTTTGTTTATCCTCTTCAAAATATCAAATTTGTAATCCATCAATTCTGTGAACAAAACTCTAAAATATTTCATTACTGTATTTGATCATCACATCTCAAATGCTTACTGCAACACTACAAGGGCCTGACCCATGTTCCTCACTAAGCACAGGATTTGTGTACTTCATACAAAATACATCATAGCTGCATTCAATGATGATCATGACATTTTAAGTGTACACTGTATAGTTGCATGCGCCGTGTTTCTTATATTGGATTCACATGAGTGCATAGTGAGGGCTGCATATCTTCAAAATACCAACTGCTCGTTATGGTGTATATGTAACATGTTCCCCTGCCATAATTAAATGGAAAAAAGTCACATGTTCTATGACAAGTTTTCCATCACATTCTCCCAGTAGTGTTTTTTTTCAATGGATTACTTTCAAACAAAATGGTAAAAAGCATTCTTTTATCAAAATTTTGAAATGCATCCTGCCGGTAAAAGAATTATTCCATATATCCTGAAACAATGAAATATATTTAAGCCTGCCAATTACATATTTTAATTGGAATATGCATTGCTTGTATGTCAATAAGTTAAGCCGTGATGACAGGTTTTTTTTTCCATTCTTCCACTATTGTCTCTTCACTTTGTATTAATGCTAGATTACATGAGCAGTGATTGTCATTATCATTGACAATGTTATACACAGGAAACACTACTATTGTTTCATTCATGTATTGTATTTAAAGGACTCACACTTCTTTTAGATCAAGCATTGTTATTTTCTGGCGATTGGCATTATCATGGTTATGAACATATGGCATATCGTTCTGTTTCTCAGTGTGTCTCACAATTTGCCATTCCCAACAAACTCCATGGATCTTTTTAGGGTCTATACAGAAATCATGAAGCTAGAAGGGGATTTACTCCTGGTAATACTGTCGCAGTATCAAGACAACCTCACCCTGACTCAAGACATTCTCATGTTTCCTAGTTTTATGCTCTTTCTCACTGTGACTATGAAGATAAGAGCTTAACCCCTCCAAGCCTAACAGCCGTTTCCCGATGGTTGCATAACCCACCCCAGTCCTAAATTCAGCACAACATATAACACTGTTCCTGTCACTCACCTCTGAAGTCCAACAATACTATCCACTACATCATATACATATAAGACCCATTTTACAATTATTCCTCTACTGTGCATTTCATTTCAACTTTTTGTGTGAATTGATTGCTGTTCCATTTTTAATATGCTTGCTGTTCCATTTTTAATATGCTGCCCTATGATCTCCAATAAATGCATGTCAGACCATAAACCCAAATAATTAAGGTCTAGAGTCAAGGATACAAACTGTCTTTTTGTAGTGTATTGCCTTATATAATTCACTAGACCAAATCAAGACCCAGATTCATGAACCCTAAAAAGTTTCAGTGTAATATCATGCCTCCCCTGTTTTGTAGTAATCGGGTCATCAGCCCTGAAAACTCAACACATAGGCAATGCACAAATCTTAAATGTTGAATAACCCAACCACTCAGATCATAGTTACAGGAAGACTACATTTTGTTGTTCTTTTGGTTATAAATAAATAGCTTGCAATTAAAGTTTATACTTAACCTCAAAATATATGTCCTACATGCAATGCCACTAAAACATTAAACATAGTCTTTTGTCTGTCTGCTCCACCCATTTCAAATGGAATGTCTCATAATGAATCTTTAGGGTGATTATAAAATTTGCATATCAAAAGATGAGCTGATGGCTTCCAGCCAATCACAAATCCTCAGTCTCAGGGAAGCCAGTTATGATGAAAATTCCCTTCAAACAGTAGTCTTGCCCAGCACACATGTTCAGTTCGTGGTTCAGGTCGTGGAGAGTAATTTGGGTTATTCCATTTCGCAAAACTAAAATTTGTAGGGAGCAAAGAATAGTTGCTTCTATTAAATTTTTGTCGTACTTTCGCTCACTAAACAGGTTTGGTACTACTGAAAGTTTCACAATGAAGGATTATGATCAAAAACAGAAATAAGACATTGTTAAAAAAATTGTATTGCATCATATCAAAACATTTATTTTATTCAATATTTATATTTTACCCCAAAGAGTTATGGAATGCTCTGTTTACTGGAGCAGTGATGTCATAGCTGAGTTCATGTCATCTAACAATTCATGCACTTGGCATATACCAAGATATTGACCGTATTTCTTTAATTGGAAAAATAATAATGTTCATTAAGGAAAAGGAGACTGCAGTTTTTTACCAGCAGCAGCCAACATTCTTGTCAAAATTTGAAAACTTCACAAACTGTAGTGGGGAAAATTCCACCATCAAACCAGGGGCTTTCACTGCCCATAATTTATTCGTGTGGTTCATGAATATGAATTAGCCGGGTGGCCTGATGTTGGTGTGACACAGTGTCTGGGTTTTCTGTATCAGTGTCACAGACACAGATCGTGTGGAATTAGTCAAGCTTGGTAGACAGGTACGCTGGTCAGATGGACAGACAGCTGATAACAGTACATTGGATGTATCTTTGACCGTGGCTTTTTCATAATCATCATCTACGGGAAAATCTTCAAGGCCATATCTACTTTAGCATATTCCTTGGGTTTTTAAAGGCTTTCTCAAGATGCGTGTCTTTCACAGGTGAAGGTTTCTTCTCATGTCAAATATTTTCTATGCATTTAAGATGATGTAACCGCCAGGATTTAAATCTTTACCTTCTTAGACATCATTTGTGAAAAATGCATGAATGGCTTTGATATTTTCTGTAGTGTATATTTGTCTGTCAGAGCAATATTGACAGGTTAATTGTGCAAATCTTAAAGCGTTTGCTGAAATGAAATTACATGAATCTCTTGTTGCATGAGCCTGTTCAAGTTATTCAAATATGTGCAATGCACGAGAAAAGGTTTCTTGCAAGGTCTTTTGAAAATGCAACAAAGATATTCTATAACAGAGAAGCTTTTGCATCATCTGAAATGTTTGTAATTTCAACAAAATACCAGCTACATTTGATTGTGTCATTTCATATTCAGTAAGCTGTCCAGGGATGTCACAGCGGCCAGGTTGCTTGGTTTTCTGAAACACCAACTATAAATGGTTTGACTGTAAAACTTAGTTAAAGGCTGGATATATCCATAAGATAAGCTCATCGGCTGGATAAAATAAGGCTATAGAGTAGCTTGTACATTTCATCTTAGCAGAGTTTCAGAAAAGCAATGTTTTATTGCAGTACATTTCCACTGGAAAGAGATGATGTGTGTATATATTATGTTAAAATGATGTGGACTTTAGTTGAGAGAATTCAATATTCAAGCTCCCCAACAGAGCAATCTCTGTCAAGTGTTTTCTCCAAAATTTACAGCTTTATTCATTGTATATTGAGATATTAAATTCTTTCATTGAAAATGTCTTCTTGCTCTGCATGTGCACATGTCTATCTAATCTACATTTTGGAAGAATTAATGGTTTTAAAATGCCTCTGAAGTACAGCTAATATTGTATTTTACCGACACTCTAGGTATGAGTTAAGGAGCAGGAAGATAGCTTCATTAAACTAATTTATTATTGTTTTACAGCAATGAAGCCTAATGTGAAATCCTATGTATTGTACAAACACACTAATAATATTGCTATATATGTGATTGTTATTTTAATTTAATTTACATTGTCACAATAGAACAAATTCAGTGAGACATTGCTGTGCAATTGCCATTGGGCTGTCTTTGCCGATAGACCAGTAATTCTTTGCTTCAAATCGGAAGAGAGTTTATAATAGAGTTGCCACTATTCTGTAACTGTCTTAAGAAACTAATCTATATCAGTGTACTCTACATAGGTCAAATGGGAATGTTAGACCAGTCATGACGTGAGGTTTTAGGTTACTGTCCTTGTGACTGGGCCTTGTAAAGTGGGTGTAAAGCCGATACTTGCAATAATGAAGATAAAACATTGAACAGGGCAATTTTCATCCAAAAGTCTTTGCTCAAACAATAATTTATGTGTTTTGATAGATTTGAAATTACCTTTACTTCCTTGTTAATTAAGATTTGGCCGGCTTTTGGTCTGCGACGGTGCATAATGAGTTCAGTGAAAATGTGGCATAAAGATCCGTGTTCAGTAGACTGTGACTCCACGGAATGTTAAACTTTGATAACTGTCATCTTAAACATTCACTAAATCATGCAAAAGATTGCATGGTCAACCAGTCTAGAGGCTGATCCACTGAAAAGCAATGATGCATTTTTTAAATATTCGTTGTTTTTTTTCTTTTCTTCAAGAATTGGACTCAGAATGCTGTCAGGACTTTTCTACATGCATGGGCGGTTCTGTGCCGCCCATCCATGGGAGGTGATTGTTGGAACTCTGACTGTTACCATCTGTATGGTTTCCATGAACATGTTTACAGGAAATGATAAGATTTGTGGTTGGAATTATGACTGTTCAGGAGAAGAGGTAAGTTCAACATAAAATAAAGTGAAATTATGTTTCTTTTTGTTGTTTTATAGATGTGCTTATTGGTCCCTTAGATTATTCAAGAGTGCGAGACTATATATTGTCATGTCTTAGTTGTTGACTAGAGTTTTGTATTTCATATGTTCCTGCTTTTTCCTATTGTGCATTCTACCGGTATGGTTTCTTTGGGTTGAAATCCCTCAAGTTTCATGAATTCTGTATTAAAATCTGACTTTCAACCAGATTGGGTCCACTGTAAACTTAAATGCTGTCACCGCAGATCTTAGAAGATCCCCATTGTTTTTAATAGTCGGGCTAAACCTATGTAGTATAAATCGAAATGAAAAATAAGCAAATAGTATAATGTTCATCGTAGGACCCAAAGTTATCTGTTAAAAGTTCAGACTGTGTGAAATACGCTCAAAATGTGAATTTTTCAGAAATTATTTCCAAATGACACGCGTAGTCTCTACATTTTTTGTTGATTTACTTCCTGGAAACAAGAATTAGAAATTTTGGTTGCACTTCAATACTGCACACTTTGTTTGTGCAAATGATTGACAGCTTTTATCTCAAGGTGCAGGCTGTAATGCATACTGTTTTCTGGAATACATGAAACCCGACTTCAAGTTTATGAACATAAAACTTATCAGAAAGAACATACAAATGAACACTGTTAGTAATTTAGATTATAATGTGCTCAGGCTGTTAGTTAAACTCAATTTATGTAATACAGTGGTAATTCAGTCATAAAAATCTGCATATTTTGACTTTTTTTTAGGATATTATGAGTTCAGATATTATCATCATGACAATCACTCGCTGCCTGGCCGTCTTCTACATTTACCTTCAGTTTCGTAATTTACGCACAATAGGGTCTAAGTACATTTTGGGTGAGTAATTTTTTTGTGATCATTTACTAGTATTTATAGGATTGCCAGGCTATCACAGACTGTGGTGTGACTGCAACAGCATTGATATATTACATCTAGTCTTTCTGTGCATACATTACTTTGTTTGATATAGTAATTGAGTACCAGAAGTCACATAGCCTGGCTAGGAAGCACAGGTCTTTTCTCAAGAGTAGCCTTGTCATGAAAAGACATGTTTTGACCCTTTGAATATTATCATCTGATGTTTTTCTTTAATATGAATGACAATGTTAGGTCAAATGCAACAAGGGAGACAGATATTAACGCTGTCAAATTTTGTTATACTTTGAGAGTCATTGGCATTTGTTGACTCATTGTGAAACTTGTGGAGAAAATGAAGTTTTTATTTTTTATGAAAATCAAAACTTTTATTTGTGTTAATAGATTTGACTTTGCAATAGCATTCATTTTGGATTTAAAATGTTATTTAATTTTGGGTCATTTATTTCTGTAGGACCATATTTACACTGTGACCCCTGATTTTCATTCTTATTTTGGAAAGAAAATAGCTTAAGTTTCCTTATAAGAAACTTTTAAGTTTTTAAAGTCAGTTTTGAAGTACATAATGCTTTATATATTTAATCAAGCAAAACGCCCTCAGCTATTGAGCTTTACAATTTGAATATGGCAGTGCGTGAAACGTTTAGATAAAGTACTGTGAACCCTATTGCGTATTCAAATAGCTTTACCCATAAATCTTAGTTGTGTGTTCTCTCTGAGTCATAGTTTTATTGTTTGGATGTGTGCATCAGCCTCTTTAGTAAATATTGTTACTTGGTTTAATTCAACCATGGCAATAATTCCGCTTATCAGTTCACATATTTCAAACAAAAATATCAAACTCCATGGAGTAGTTGGAATTTAAAACCTTAATTTTTATGTACAGTTTCACATTCAAGATAATTTTTTGAACTGATGACTCAAATGGTGAGAGAGAAAAACCATTTATGGCCAAACATATTTCGAGCAGAAAGTCCTGTTCAAATTTCATGTACAAGAGAGAAAAGGGTCAGATTCCCTTTTTCAATTTTTATTCTCTGTTTTCTTTTGCAGGTATTGCCGGGCTTTTCACTATGTTTTCCAGTTTTGTCTTCAGTACTGCTGTGGTGAATTTCATGGACAAAGAAGTCACAGGTCTTCAGTAAGTCTTGTCCGTGTTATAGATTGACTTCTCATTCACAATGCCTGACACAGCAGATACCCTTATCATACCTGAAAATTAATGGAAAAGTCCAAAATTTACCTGCTGAGACGTTTTAAAGAGAGAATTATTTCTCCAACTGTATGATAGGAAAGCTTTAATGTTCCAGCCTACACTATTAGGAGAATATAGGTTGCAGATATATAAAATTATATAACGTTTTTTATAACAAAGGATAGTCCTAGCCACATAGGCACTTGACCTTATAACCTTTGCGGTTACATGGTGGTGCCGTTATCACCTCATTTCTGTTTGCTTAGATTTTGGCTGAGGACCCTCTAGGGACACAAATTTTCACCATAAGGTATCCCCAAGTCAATGCAATGTAGACAGTGAATAAGTGTGTCAGGCGTTAGGTTAATGCCCTGATTGATATCCTGTAAAGTCAGACAGTGTATCTAGAGAAGGTGGAATTTGAACCTCTTAAAAATCACATGTAAAATAGACATATTTCTGTCGGCAAGTCTGTGCCTGGGTGTTTTTCTGTTCCAACTGGGAGCATGACCCATTTTGCCAAATTGTGTGATGCAGAAAGCAATAATCTGTGAATTCTGTTTGAAAACCTCTAAAACATTCTGATGTATATTGTTTTTAGCCTTTTTTGATAATCTGTATCCTTGTATATTCTATGAGGCAGTTTAGCGTGTGATAATGACAGGTAATTATTGAAATTATGAAGTACAAAACTCAATTGGCAATCAATTAACAAGTAGTTCACACAAAAGTGGAATATGTAGTATGGAAGAGATATTCAAATTATTTATGGAAAGTGTTTGGTTTTTATGGACATCAACAAACCTTTTTATTTAAAACTGACAAACTATACGCCCACAAATTTGCAAAGTAGATCATGAAATTTTCAACAGATGCCTACCAGAAATATTAGCCAAGAATGAGGAACGTAACTTTCAGCATTGACATTTTAAGGTTAGACACTGCTATCTGTCAACTGCCGTAACTAGTACACTTGTATCATGTGTGATGCCACGTGGCTCTATAGTGGCTCTATAATGTCATCGTATCATACCCACTGTATGACTCACAGCTGCCAAGATAAGATACTGTACATCTGTAAAGATACTTATTAAGCAGCACTGTCATTGTTAAAGCATGAGCTGTTGAAATTGAAAAAACTTATCATTCACGCTGGTTTGAAAAATTTTTCACGATTGGTTTTACCATGACATTGTTACTGCATTGGTTAAAGAGTGCCTACATGTAACTTTACTTGAGGGATGTTGTACTGGCTTATAATTGACCACATGCTACATCATCATCATAGCTTTAGCAAATATACAACAATGAACTCGCCTCACCATTGAAGCTAAAAAATATTCTACTAGTAAACCAACCTGTTGATATTTTATTTGATGTGTGTTTTTTTTGTTTTGCTCAACAGTGAGGCGTTACCATTCTTTCTACTCCTGATAGATCTTTCAAAGGCCAATGCGCTCGCAAAGTTTGCCCTGAGCGCATCATCTCAGGTAAGCAAAGTCCTATTGACTATCACTGCAGTGTCTGATTTACCAAACACATTATTTGATCTTGACCCAGCAACTGAAGATCAGATTGATGTAAAAGTTTGAAGGGAGAATAATTCCGTTGTGGGAAGGACTGAAAGAAGTTTTGTATATCGTGATGTAACTTGTAACTTCTCTTCCTGTTTAAAAAACATTCTGAGTTTGTCAAAAAAGGGAATTAATACTGACAAATATGTTGTTTATCGTGGCGTGTCTGTGTATTTGCAATCCATAGGGAAGTGGTTGAATTTCATTTTTGTCCCTTTCAACTAAAAGAACTAGAACTTATTTATTGATAGAAGTGTAATCATATACCATCCTCTTTTGCTCGTTTGCAACCAGACTGAAGTACGTGAGAACATTGCTAGGGGCATGGCTATCCTTGGACCGATTATTACACTGGACACATTGGTTGAAGCATTGGTTATTGGTGTTGGAACCCTGTCTGGAGTCAGGCAGCTGGAAGTGATGTGCTGTTTTGGTTGCCTCTCTGTGGTTGCCAGTTATTTTGTGTTCATGACTTTCTTTCCAGCATGTTTGTCCTTAGTTTTGGAGGTAAGATTTCAGATTTCTAGTCTTGAGTCTTAAGGTAGAATGCGCCTCAAGGACAGGTATTTGGACTCTCAAACTTTTTCATTTCTTTTCTGATCTACCACTTTTAGGAGTCCATTTTGAAGCTCTTTGAGTGAGAAAAACTTTCACGGCCGTAGTTCTTTTTGAAAACTGAAAATTTGATGTTTCCCCATAGAGTGAACACAGGCATGGCAGCCATTTTGAATTTCAAATATTGGTAAATCTTTGGTAATTTGTCTCTCCAGTAAAAAATTTGCACAGTGACCCCCAACCTTTATTCTTGATTTTGAAAGTGAATGGTTGAAAGATTCATTGAGGAACGTTCAAGCGAAAGTTCCAAGTCTTTTACTTTTGAGGCGCATACTACCTTAAAAAGGACTGCATTATCAAAGAGCAACATTCCATCTAGACAAAGAACCCTTTCATGCCAAAGTTAAAAGTCCTGTCGGTTGGCTGTACTTTTTGCGGTAACATCAGACAGCTAAAAGTACAGAGGGCTAGTTAATATTTGACCACTGTTGGTACTTGTGATGTATCCTATTTGTAAAATACTTCAAATTTTAAGACTAACATTCTTTGATTGGTTCTATTTTAGAAATGCAGCAGTACTTTTATACATCATATGTTCTTTAAATCAACGAGAATTTTGTTTTATTTCTTCATTTCAGTTGTCAGAAGAAATGAAAGAAGGCCGACCGGTTTGGCAACTTAATCAGTTTGCAAAAGTTTTAGAAGAGGAAGAAGATAAAAAACCAAACCCTGTTGTACAGAGAGTTAAAATAATCATGGTAAGTTGAACTGTTCAGTTGTGTCAAATGCTTTCTCAGTGGTAAAAGAAGAAATATTGATGAGAGCCCTAAATTCTATTGAACTGAATGTCTGTGCAGTCTTGCTTTATGTATGTGCTATTGCTTTCAACTATATTTACAAAGAGGTTATAACTTTTCTCAGAAAAGTTATATTTCTGTCATGTCTCTTATTTTTGCAGTCAGCTGGTTTAGTGTTAGTTCATGCTCACAGTAGATGGATAGCATCATCTGGTGAAAACTCAGTACTTTCAGAAGACAAGGCTTTGTTTGATTTGAATGACGCCAAAAGAATTCAACCTGACATTCCACTGTGGCAGTTTTACCTCACCAGGTAAGTCTTATTTGCAGTCTCCATACTTGCCATAGTCACTGTGTCAGAGCAAAACTACTTTTTATTATACCCCAATTTTTTTATTTATTTATATATTTATTTTTTTATTAATTCATTTGTGTATTTTCAATTTCAGAGCATTCACAATGAACATTGAACAGATTATCACAATGGTCTTGGCTCTTGTTTTGTCAATCAAGTACATTTTCCTGGAAAAGTCTGATGTGACAATTCCCGGAATGAAGAAAGCTGTTACTTTGGTCTCCTCTCCAACATTGACTTGTACAGACAGAAGCTGTGATGAGCTCCCAGCAAAAGAAACAAAAAGTAAATATATTTAAAATTTAATTGAGCAATATGAATTTCATTAAAAATATTTTGTTGTTAAAAGGGAGAAGAATGATATCAGATCTAAAACGCTGAGTCTAACACAGGCCTTAAAGTATGTGTTTATGCAAATATTGTGTTCTGTTTCACCATCAAGCACTGTAACCCTACAGTTTGCAGACATGGTAACTGAGGTGATATTGTACAAATTTCCTGGTCTTTACGTGAACGGCTTTCAGTAAATATCTTAATGTTTATGCCCCAGATTTTACACAAATAGGATTGGATGATCCCACTCCTCTTCGGAAATTCTAAAAAACTTTGTGTTGTAGTAATTGATCATAAACACTTTTCACATTGGGTTGGAATCATACAGCTCTGCAATTATGCTTTTTGCCATTTCCTTTATGTGATGATACAGATACGGCAGTTTGTAATGGGGATGCCAAATCCAAACAGCAGATATTGGAACAAAAACCATTCAATATCACAGAGGCAGACAGTTGCAGACCTCTTGCCAGACCAGAGATGATGAAAGAAAATAGCATAGATGAAGAGAGAGAAGATAGACCAGTTGCAAAGTTTACTCTTGGAGGTGGTGATACCGATACCGACACCAGTGATGTGGATGATGTCAAAGAGGATAATGGAAGTGAATCAGCAGAAGAGGAGGTATTTGTCACCAGGGAACCAAGATGTCTGGATGAGTGTGTTGCCATCTTGAATAATCCAGAGGTAGGCTAGCAAGAAAAGTTACTGAACGGTAGCAATGGGTATATTGTTTACATAACTATCCACACTGTGCAAGATTCAGTGGAAGACCACTCAGTTTCATGTCATGACTCTTTTTCTAAGAAAATCTTGCCCCGGGAATGTCACCAGTACACAATAGTCAAAGTGTTTTGTGATTTCTGTTAATCCTCCAAGGGTCTGTGTGCAAGCAAACACCATGCTATAGCCTACAGAATTTTGGCAAACTGTCCTGTATTCATATAGAAATGTTGTGCACCATCTTACAACTTCGTACAAATGTGACAAACTGTCTAACAAGTAAGATACATGATGTGCACTTGGAATATTGTGCTATTGTGCATTTTTACACAAACAACAATGCATTGTTTCTTGTTCAATGTTTCAGAGACCCAGGTATGCAGTGTTAAACTAAATACAAACACTTTTTCATTCTTGACCATGGATGTATTGATAATCAAAATATACCGTTTTCAAGTGATATTTTATTGCACCATACAAAATAATAAAACCTTGAGTTGCTCTTTTATCAACCTAAAATTTCTAACCATGCTTCTTTCTTTCATGTATGCCACACAGAGAGGTCCGTCAGAATTACTGGATGAGGAAGTTGTCATGCTTGTTGAAGCAAAACACATTCCTGCGTACAAACTTGAAAATGTCCTTGCCGATGCAGAACGAGGTGTCTCCATCCGAAGGCAAACTTTGTCCAAGAAACTACAGAAACAAGATTGTCTAGAAAATCTACCATACACCAATTATGATTATTCACGGGTAGGCAGTCATTTCTCTCTGGATTTCTTATCTGCAAGCATATGTATCATTAGTTGAAAGTTACACATAGAGTTAGAAGGTCATGGGGTCAGAGGGCATGGCATGAATGAATCACTTTATAAAAAAACTCTTAAGCACTGGTAGTCATTTTGCTGTAGGGGAAATAATTTTCTGTTTTGCTCTTTGGCTTCATTCTAATGTCATCTTTGATTGAAATTTTACCATGGGGAAGAGGGGTGGGGGGTCAGAGAGTATGGAGTGAGTGAATCACGGCTTGTAATGACAATGTTGGAAGCATTGAGGTACATGTAGTTATATCCACTTTAACAGAGAGTTACAGTGTGACATGTCTACTAGGCCTTCTCTGTTTGCAAAGATTATCCAGCTTATGTATTTGTTAGGTACCTGACACATTAAGCTGGAACTCGTGATTATCAAAAGCATTTAAAAAGTTGATTATAATCGTGCTAAATTGACTTTTACCTCAATGAAGTTGAGTGTTGCTAGAGTTTGAACACTGAGCGGTATTTCTTTCAGGTTCTGGGAGCATGCTGTGAAAATGTTATAGGATATATGCCATTGCCTGTTGGAGTGGCGGGACCTCTGCTTTTAGATGGTAAACAGTACCATGTTCCCATGGCAACCACAGAAGGCTGCCTGGTTGCCAGTACCAACAGAGGATGTAGAGCATTGCAGGTGAGATAGTGTGTGTAGCAATGCAGAGCATTGCAGGTGAGATAGTGTGTGTAGCAATGTATAGCATTGCAGGTGAGATAGTGTGTGTAGCAATGTATAGCATTGCAGGTGAGATAGTGTGTGTAGCAATGTATAGCATTGCAGGTGAGATAGTGTGTGTAGCAATGTATAGCATTGCAGGTGAGATAGTGTGTGTAGCAATGCAGAGCATTGCAGGTGAGATGGTGTGTGTAGTAATGCAGAGCATTGCAGGTGAGATAGTGTGTGTAGCAATGCAGAGCATTGCAGGTGAGATAGTGTGTGTAGCAATGTATAGCATTGCAGGTGAGATAGTGTGTGTAGCAATTTATAGAATTGCAGGTGAGATAGTGTGTGTAGCAATGTATAGCATTGCAGGTGAGATAGTGTGTGTAGCAATGTATAGCATTGCAGGTGAGATAGTGTGTGTAGCAATGTATAGCATTGCAGGTGAGATAGTGTGTGTAGCAATATATAGCATTGCAGGTGAGATAGTGTGTGTAGCAATATATAGCATTGCAGGTGAGATAGTGTGTGTAGCAATGCAGAGCATTGCAGGTGAGATAGTGTGTGTAGCAATGTATAGCATTGCAGGTGAGATAGTGTGTGTAGCAATGTATAGCATTGCAGGTGAGATAGTGTGTGTAGCAATGTATAGCATTGCAGGTGAGATAGTGTGTGTGGCAATGCAGAGCATTGCAGGTGAGATAGTGTGTGTAGCAATGTATAGCATTGCAGGTGAGATAGTGTGTGTAGCAATATATAGCATTGCAGGTGAGATAGTGTGTGTAGCAATATATAGCATTGCAGGTGAGATAGTGTGTGTAGCAATGCAGAGCATTGCAGGTGAGATAGTGTGTGTAGCAATGTATAGCATTGCAGGTGAGATAGTGTGTGTAGCAATGTATAGCATTGCAGGTGAGATAGTGTGTGTAGCAATGTATAGCATTGCAGGTGAGATAGTGTGTGTGGCAATGCAGAGCATTGCAGGTGAGATAGTGTGTGTAGCAATGTATAGCATTTTAGGTGAGATAGTGTGTGTAGCACTGATTGCATAAGAAGCTGGGTGTATGTGCTTGTACTGTTGCATTTAGTACAGAAGGTTCGTTGTGTCATCTTAATGACACAGTGAGTTTGAAAGCAATATCTATTGATTATCTGTAAATAAATTCTTCAGGAGAATGTTTCAAGATACTTAAAAAGCAGACTTTGTGTTTCTTTTTTCCAGATGAGTGGAGGAGCTAGGAGTAGTTTATTGGCTGATGGAATGACAAGGGCACCAGTTGTCAGGTTACCAAGCGCTCAGATGGCAAGGTGAGTCATTGTTATCCATAGATCATTCCGAGCAGTGAGCCTTGAAGTTCTAACATTATTCCAAGCAGTGAGCCTTGAAGTTCCAACATCATTCAAATCAGTGAGCCTTTAAGATCTAACATCATTCCAAGCAGTGAGCCTTGAAGTTCAAATCAGTGAGCCTTTAAGATCTAACATCATTCCAAGCTGTGAGCCTTGAAGTTCCAACATCATTCCACGCAGTGAGCCTTTAAGATCTAACATCATTCCAAGCAGTGAAATCTAACATCATTCCAAGTAGTGAAATCTAACATCATTCCAAGCAGTGAGCCGTTAAGATCTAACATCATTCAAATCAGTGAGCCTTTAGGTTCTAACTTCATCCCAAGCAGTGAGCCTTTAAGATCTAATATCATTCCAAGCAGTGAGCCTTTAAGATCTAACATCATTCCAAGCAGTGAGCCTTGAAGTTCCAACATCATTCCAAGCAGTGAGCCTTTAAGTTCTAACATCATTCCAAGCAGTGAGCCTTTAAGATCTAACATCATTCCAAGCAGTGAAATCTAACATCATTCCAAGCAGTGAGCCTTTAAGTTCTAACATCATTCCAAGCAGTGAGCCTTTAAGTTCTAACATCATTCCAAGCAGTGAGCCTTTAAGATCTAACATCATTCCAAGCAGTGAAATCTAACATCATTCCAAGCAGTGAGCCTTTAAGTTCTAACATCATTCCAAGCAGTGAAATCTAACGTCATTCCAAGCAGAAAGAATAAAAACAGAAAATGGTTTTTGCCATCTTGCATAGTTGCCCTAATTTTATTTTAGAAGATAAATTAGACCAAGTTGTTGTTTTGACTAACAGACTGTTGAATGGCAACTCTCTTGTTGTTATCTCCCTAATTCTTATTCCATTCTTTCCTTGGTGCAGTGATGTCAAGAAGTGGATGGAAGATAAGGACAACTTTGATCTTATAGCTGAGACTTTCAGCTCAACAAGTAGATTTGCTAGATTACAGAAATTACAGATGGCTGTAGCTGGTAGATTATTGTTTATCCGATTTCAGTCTGTTACTGGAGATGCTATGGGTATGAATATGGTGTCCAAGGTAAGAACTCTTCTCACAATCTAAATTACTCCAAACTTTACCCTTTTGTGCTGATTAACCCTTCCAACACTATGGTTTAGACCAAACCCTTTGTTATCAATGGTGATTTTAGACCTGTTTACAGGGTACAGGGGTGAACAGGTTAAATCCACCCACCCAACTAAAAACAATTGAGATATATTAACATTTGTGTTGAAAGTGTTACCGAGACAGTTTACCATGTTTGATGTAATTTTGGCTGGTTTGTTTCTAGTGAACATAGATTTGTTTTATTTCTGGCATACCAAATAAATTATGTGATTACAAGTGATTAAAGCCCCAGTAATGCTAACTTTTGATGATAATTAGTCCCCACGGACACCGTCCGGGGGGACTTATAGGTTTGGTCATGTCCGTGCGTCCATGCGTGCGTCCGTCCTTCCGTGCGTGCGTCCGTCTGTTCACGCAGATATCTCAGAGATGCCTGGAGCGATTTCGTTCAAACTTAGTACAAGGATTACTTCATATGTCATACAGATGCACGTCAATTTGTTTTCTGATACGATCCAATATGGCCGCCAGGCGGCCATTTTATTATGATTTTTTCATGTACAGAGCCATAACTCAGACATGTTTCAACCAATTTTATTCAAAGTTGGTACAAGGACTTTGACCAATGTCATAGATATGCACGTCAATTTGTTATGTGATACGATTCAATATGGCCGCCAGGCGGCCATTTTCTTACGATTTTTTCATGTACAGAGCCATAACTCAGGCATATCTCAACCGATTTTATTCAAACTTAATACAAGGACATTGATCTATGTCATATATATGCATGTTGATTTGTTTTGTGATACGATCCAATATGGCCGCCAGGCGGCCATTTTATTACGATTTTTCATGTACAACGCCATAACTCAGACATGTTTCAACCGATTTTATTCAAAGTTGGTACAAGGACATTGACCAATGTTATACATATTCACGTCAATTTGTTTTGTGATATGATCCAATATGGCTGCTGTGCGGCCATTTTGTTTACGATTTTTTCGTGTACAGAGCCATAATTCAGGCATATCTCAACTGATTTTATTCAAAGTTGGTACAAGGACATTGACCTATGTCATACATATGCACATTGATTTGTTTGGTGATACGATCCAATATGGCCGCCGTGTGGCCATTTTTTTACGATTTTCCGTGTCCTAAACCATAACTCAGACACGTATCAAGCAAATTTATTCAAAGTTGGTACAAAGACATTGACTTATAGTATACATATGTACGTCGATTTGTTTCTCGATATGGTCCAATATGGCCACATGGTGGCAATTTTGCTATGGTTTTTTTCATGTCGAGAGCCATAACTCTGGCAAGTCTCAACTGATTTTATTCAAAGTTTGTACCTGGACATTGACTTATGTCATACATCTACTTGTTGATATTTTAAACAGTAAGATCAAATATCGTTGCATGGCGGCGATTTTGTTACGATTTTCTCATGTACTGAGCCAATATAACTCGGACATGACCATCTGTATCAAAGTATTTTTATCACAGACCTAATGAAGACGACTCTATCTTCTCTGAGGACCTGTAATCAAAGTACCCATTAACAAGTGGGGACTGTGTCATCAACGATGACTTGTTTCATCATATTTATTTTGAATGTGAACCATAATTCCTTCTTCTTCTCCCCAAAGAATGTTGATATACACAGTGTTCAGCTTGTCAACTCAGCCACTATGTGTGTTAACTGCATTGTTATTATTTAAAAGTGACTTCTGGTCCGGTCTAGAATTAAATGTAAACAATTACAATGCATTTTACACATATAGACGCTAAGTTGACAAGCTAAATAGTGGGTGTCTCAACATTCTTTGGGTAGTAGAATAAGAAGTTGCAATTGATTTATAAAATAAAAATAATGAAAAACTCATCGAAAGTCAGAATTACTTTGTCTTTAAATGTTACACATGTAAAAAGTATGTGACCAAACTATTTGTAAGAAGATGACATACAGCAAAATATGATGTAAGAATAGATGATAGCTTTGTAGTTTTCATACAATGTGCTGATTTGCTTTCCTTTATTGTCATTGTTGACTTGAATTCAGTAGCTTTCTACAGATATCCCAATTCATACCATGAGTTACACTGCATTTTGATACTTCATAAAAATAGTCTTGACTATTCTTTGTGTTGGTAGGGAGTTGAGAAGTCTCTACATGTTGTACAAGAGTACTTCCCAGAACTTGAAGTTCTCAGTTTGAGTGGAAACTACTGCACAGATAAAAAACCTGCTGCCATCAATTGGATTGAGGGTCGTGGCAAATCTGTGGTGTGTGAAGCAACTATACCAAGCACAGTTATTAAACAAGTAAGTAGAAAAAGAACTGTGAAAGGTTTGCCTTTCGCTTTCTTAACCAGAATGTTACCAGAACAATAGTTTGCTGCAACATTTTGGCTTTCATCAGCCATTAGGCTTTACTAAGGTAGAAAATCAACTGAAGAAGTTGGATATGAAACACAATACATGCATGATATTGTAAATGTATTGTACTTCCGCATACCATAATTTACCCTTCTCTAATCACTATTGATATCAGAGTTTTTGATTTTAACATTCTGTGTATGCTGTTGAAACTATCTAAGATTTGCAACAAAGATTTCCAGTGTGTCCCTGTTGTGGGCCTGTCAGCAAATCTATGACTTCTACTCTCTGTAGGTATTGAAGACATCGGCCCAGGCATTGGTTGATCTGAACATCAGCAAGAATTTAATTGGTTCCTCAATGGCAGGAAGTATAGGAGGTTTCAATGCTCATGCTGCCAATATTGTTACTGCTATTTACATTGCGACTGGACAGGTCAGTTTCTGACACAGCTTCACACAAGTCTTGATCTATTGTGAGATATTCCTGTTTTCACAAAAATTATTCCAGCTGGAGTGATCTGGATTGACCTTCTTGCAGATGTTGACCAGCATTGTCTCAATAAATTAAAAAAAAAATTACTTGTAATTAACATAATCATCTCTGGAACTGCAAGACTGAGTACACATCAGTCATTTTCCAATGATTTTTGATGATGTCTCTTACATGGACTCAAACATTTTTTAACAATACCAGCTTTCATATCTGTTTCTATGTAGTTTATGATGGTCCTCTAACTGTTGTACAAATTTTTTTTATGCATTCAGGATCCAGCTCAAAACATTGCTAGTTCCAACTGTATAACACTGATGGAGACATCGGGACCACAACATGAAGATTTGTACATTTCATGCACTATGCCATCTCTTGAAATTGGAACAGTCGGCGGTGGTACAGTACTTCATCCACAAGCTGCATGTCTTGATGTAAGTTACTTCACCCTTTGCAGTCCAGAGCGCCCTCAAACGCCCTATGGGGGTGCGGCCAAAGCGCCCGAAAGCGCCCGAACATTCCAGACTTCCGGGTCGATTTGAAAATGCGGGAAACGTAACGGTTTTCCGTGATGAACGTATCATCATTTTCTGATGACGTACTAAGCAAATGTTAGGCTACATTTTCCCGCTCATACATATACAGGTTGCCATTAAAAGTTTTTGCACAAAATCGATCGATGTTTTCTCAGACGCGTCGCTAAGTTTGAATTTTAAATTTTTGTTTACGTCCTGCCGTAGCGTCAACCCTCACTGAAAAATCGCGGATGTCGGTCGCTCGAATACCTAAATCATGAGAATTTTCCTTGACAATGACGAACAGGAGGAATTTGAAGGCTTTTCAGACGTAGACACAGTGAGTGACATAGACGTTGGCGAGATCGATGCAGCGCTACGGCAAAAACTCCAGTTTTAGGACTTCAAACTGTAACCGGAAGCGCCCGATATCGTCCCATGGTATAAAATTTCGATCTTCCGAATTTTCTGGTCGCTGAATCTGGCCCTCAGCATCGTTTAGGTGTCGGAGCTCATCCGGTAGATTATTTTTTCTGTTGATTCCGTTTTCAAAACGTAGAAACAGTGAGTGACATTGACGTAGGTGAGATCGATGCAGCGCTACGGCAAGTACATGCTGCATGCAAACTATGAAGCGCCCGATAAATAGTGTGAGATCTCATAGGGTCGCCTCGTGGTACAAAATTTCGATCTTCTGAATTTTCTGGTCGCAGAATCTGTTTCTTATCATAGTTTAGGCATCGGAGCTCAGCCGTTAGATTATTTTTTCTGTTAATTCCGCTGCGTTTCCGTCAACAAGTTGTCGATGAAATCAACCACTACGCGACTCTGTGTCGATGGCCCGGCGCCGACGTAAACCAGTACTGGTATGAGACGAAGGTTGATGAAATGCGGGCGCTCATAGCAAAATATTTTGATCGAAATTCACACCATGCCAGATGTAAATGACTACTGGTCAACAGACGACAGATTACAACTACCGGGGATCGCAAAAGTAATGCCAAAGAATCGATATCAGAAGTATTTTCATGTCAATGATAATGAACTCGATGTGCCCGCCGGTGACCTCAACCGTGCATGATCGTACGTTCAAAGTTCGACCTCATCTTGACCTCAGGCGTTCAATTTTCTTTTCCCGCAAATTACGGTCATTTCGCCAGCTGTCGATTGATTAGGCTATGATAAAATTCAAAGGCCATATGATGCAGTACATGCAAGCCAAGCCAGTCAAGTAGTATTTCAAAGTTTAGATGCTGACTTGTCCCCTTAGCGGATACTGTCTGAGCTTCGATCCCCAGAATTTATTGGAAAGAAAGGCGGACGTACACGGTACAGGCGCCAAAAAGAGAACTATCGTACCCTCATTTTTTTGAATTAAAGACACTTTATAAATAAATACTTTTATTTTGTTGTAAATTTGATAATTTTGTGTTCGATATTACTTTTACTTTATAATACGTTTAAAAATGATGCAAACATTTCCTCAATGTGCCATGAAATTTGCACAAGCTGGTTGATGATATATAATAATATGTATGGCAAATTCTCATCTCTATGATGCTACAACAATTGCAAAATTAGAAAAACATTGATTTTCAAAATAACATCATGTAAAAAAAGAAGAAACACTCAAATTATGTGTTTTGTTTATTTTTATTTCATCTGGGACTTCTTACCTGAAAAGGAAAGTGTAAAACTGTGCAATAAATCAGCTGCCAGCTTCATTTGATGAGGAAAAGTGTCAAGAAATTTTCTTGAATTCCCCATAAGCAATATATCGTTGGAAAGGAAATTTTATAAGCTTTAAAATAATTTCAGGTTGCTGTAGTCAGTTTTGAGCCACTTTTTTACAAATTTGGAATAAACAATACACTGGTAATGATTACAGAATATTTTAATTTTTGAGTGGGGAGTTCTGGTCTCCACTGTACATTGTTATGCAAATGAGCTGGGCTGCAAAGGGTTAATGAGTATTCTCCAACCTCCTTTGACCCATCCATACCCATTGTCCTTTAACCCATCCACACCTGTACTACGTCACAGTTTTTAGTCGCCGCAGACACAGTCCGGTGGGGACTTATAGATTGGGTCCTGTCCATCCGTCCATGAGCAGCCGTTTCTCTGTCACCCCTGAGCCGATTTTGTTCAAACTGTGTGCAAGTACTGTGTCATACAAGTGCACGTCACTTTATTTTGCGATATGACCTATTATGGCTGCTGGGCGGCCATTTTGTTGCGATTTTTTCATGTTATTGAACTATTACTTAACTATCCCTGAATTGATTTTGTTCAATATTGGTACACAGACAAAGTACTATTGACATGCATATATATGCATGTCAATTTATTTTGTGATAAGATCCAATATGGCCGCCTGGCGGTCATTTTGTTGCAAACTTCTCATGTTTTTGAACCATAACTCAACTATCCCTGAATCAATTTCATTCAGTGTTGGTACACATTCATTACATAAATGTAACTATTGATCTTGCCATAGAAAACACCAACAGCCATAACTTTACAGTCCCAAGTACACAAACATGACACCCCCCCCCAACAGACCACTATCATGTGATTTCCCAACATTTAACAAATTCACCCCTCTCCCCTGTAATGAAGCTACCAAGCATGTAATTAAATCACCGTAATTCAAACACCATAATCCAGCAGGGACTGTGTCATCAGTGATGACTTGTCTTGTTTACATTGAGAATGTAATGTATGGAAGGCAATTTCGGTCCAATTTCCCGTCTGCAGAAAACTTGTCCATTTCATTGTGATCTATTTCAGTCATTAGATTTTGAATATGTCACCAAGTCAATATCTGTTGAACATTTTTCCTCACTTGAAATGATCTGATGCGTAAATTTCAGGAGTATATATCCAAACAAAGCTGTGTTCATTTCAATTTGGTATCTTAAGCATCAAAATCTGATTTATTTATCATGAAGTTTCCACTGTTGGTCCCCTTATTAACATCAATTTTTCGCCATGTTCATTTTAACAGATACTAGGTGTGAAGGGTTCATCACCCATACAGCCAGGTCTCAATGCTCAGACCTTTGCCAGGATTATTGCCACCACTGTCATGGCTGGTGAACTCTCATTGATGTCAGCATTGGCAGCCGGTCACCTTGTGAAAAGCCACATGAAACACAACAGGTGAGTTTCTCAAACCTTGAACTCCAGTGTATTTTGGTTTCTCTATTTCTGTAAAAACTTGTTTCATTCATGATAATTATCATCATGGGATCAGTTTTAGTTTGGGATTTGGAACAGAGATAGACATGAGATAATAGCTATAAGAAATCCTGTACAAATTCTGTTGTTCCCTGACATGAGTGCATTGATATATCATGGGCAAGCCTGGTAACATGGCCAGGGAACCTGGATAAGTTATACCAGAGTACCATCCTTAACAAAAATGTCATGATGTACAAAGAGGGTAGTTTGACAATACAGTGTATCAGATCACTGTCTGAGTAGATGTGTTTTCCAATTTTAAACTTTGGTTCAGTGAAAATTGAAATCCATACGTGTTGATGATGGTTTTATTGTATGTTCTCAGTATTGACAGTAGTGAATAGTTGACAAAGGATTCATCTGTCATCAACCAAACCAGAGTGCAATGCACAGCATGGACACATCAATGCATATTTTGACAATATACTCCTTTGTAATCATGTACAACTTTTCTGTGGTAATATTGACTGTTCTGTGGTAATATTGACTGTTCTGTGGTAATATTGACTTTTTTATGGTAATATTGACTGTTCTGTGGTAATATTGGTAATATTGACTTTTCTATGGTAATATTGACTGTTCTGTGGTAATATTGACTGTTCTGTGGTAATATTGACTGTTCTGTGGTAATATTGACTGTTCTGTGGTAATATTGACTGTTCTGTGGTAATATTGACTGTTCTGTGGTAATATTGACTGTTCTGTGGTAATATTGGCTGTTCTGTGGTAATATTGACTGTTCTGTGGTAATATTGGTAATATTGACTTTTCTATGGTAATATTGACTGTTCTGTGGTAATATTGACTGTTCTGTGGTAATATTGACTGTTCTGTGGTAATATTGATTGTTCTGTGGTAATATTGGCTGTTCTGTGGTAATATTGGCTGTTCTGTGGTAATATTGACTGTTCTGTGGTATTCTGTGGTAATATTGACTGTTCTGTGGTAATATTGATTGTTCTGTGGTAATATTGACTGTTCTGTGGTAATATTGGCTGTTCTGTGGTAATATTGACTGTTCTGTGGTAATATTGACTGTTCTGTGGTAATATTCTGTGGTAATATTGACTGTTCTGTGGTAATATTGACTGTTCTGTGGTAATATTGATTGTTCTGTGGTAATATTGACTGTTCTGTGGTAATATTGGCTGTTCTGTGGTAATATTGACTGTTCTGTGGTAATGTTGACTGTTCTGTGGTAATATTGACTCTTTTTACACTGTCCTTCTCAGGTCAAGTGTCAATATGGCTCCAAGTTTACCAGTCATCAAGGAGCATGACAGTGGGTTCCATCGACGATCTAAATCTTTGGATGCCAGCAGTACTACACCAGGAACATGTGTCATGAATGCATCATAATCGTCCGTTGATCAAGTCGGCAACTAAATGGAGAAACTCCTAAAGCACAGCCTTTCAGACTTGCTAGCACAAGTTGGACCATCCTACCCCCACACAAAGAACATTATGAGCTGTTAATATGTGGCTTTTGTAACTTTATAGCAATGAACTTGGTCAGTTGTGCCACGTTCCTGAGACTATACTGCTCTAGTTTCTGCCACATTGTTTAGTTTTGAAGTACATTAAAGAAAGCTATTATAGTCTTGGTAGATTGCAGGCAGCATTTCAAACTCAACCACTGTCAAAGTCTACAATAAATAGAGATATTGACATTTTTCATGTCCATGTTAAAATGGAATGTTCAATGTGTCGAAAATCAAAACTAACAGATTATATTGTGGGGTCCATTGTATTTTATTTTATTTAATGTCAGTGTATGTTTAAATGGGCTGTACCATGATGATAGAGAGGGGTGATAGGGTGTTGCCAGAGGGACACACTAATGTAAACCCTGTGATCCTCTTTGTTATCCTGTGGGAGTTTTTGCATGCATTAGTGATGTTGCCTGATGGTTCTTTCAGCATTTACAAGAAAGACTATTTTGAACTTATAATATGACACCAAAGTGGCATTGTTATGTTTTTGAACTTGCTGCGACTCTTTGCACTGAATAGGGATAGAAATAATTTTGGCTTTGATATAACTGTATATAAATTATGCGGAGAAAAGGGCTTTGAACTGTTGCATGGTTTATTTGTTCATAGTGTTTAATGTGCAATAGATCTTGTACAAATGTGGCAGCATGGACCAGTGTAGAGGACATAGTCACTGATTTCTTGTCCTGTGCTGTTTTGTTACAAATCATACAAATTAGAACACTTGAATGTATTTGTAGAGCGGATGACAAGAAGTATTCTCAACTCCACTTGACACAGAACTGAAATGTGTTCATACAGTGGATGACAAGACAAAATCTGAACTCCTCCTGACACAAAATTGAAACGATAATAATTATATAATGTCTGGAGTCTTCCAGAAATATTCGTCATGATCTAATGATAATTCTCAGATACTGCAAATGTGAGTTAATTGATAATTCTTCATGAGATGGTGTTCACAGTCTGTTTAGTTCTGGCTTGGTATTTGTATCATCCAGGTCAACAATATTTTAATGTTGATTTTTCTTGATGAAAGGAAAACCTAGAAGCAGTGATTTCTGTATGTCTCTCAAAATCACAAAAAGCTGCATATTTGTGGACAAGGCCTTGTTTATGTTACTTCTGTGTGTGATGTTTTCGTTTCTGGTAAGGCAATTTGCTACAAAGTTTTGTACATATTTAAAGTTTTTGCAATTTTCCAACAGTTCTGCCCGTGTGAATACAAATGAATCATTATTATTATTCATAGCAAGAAAAATGAGGTTTTGTTGATAGTATGAAAGAAGAGTCTTTTTCAGTAGATCCAAATAATTGAAAGTTACTAGTGAAACACAAAGTAAATAAAGCAAAAATGATTTTATGTTTAATTCTCTCATTTTGAATTGTGAAGTTCAACAGCAATAGCAAATCTGCTTGAGTAAATGTCTAAGACATCTGAAATATTGCTATTATTAAAATTTCATCATACATAAAAATGGAAAGCCATGTGACAATTTGTCAATTATGTTTATCATAGATAGGTTTGTTGCTAACAGGACAGACTAGACTCTGAGTTTTTTACCATTTCAAATTTGATTGAATACATCATGTATTTTCACTGAGTAATGCCACAATGTAAATTTACATCTTTGTATTTAAAATGGTGTCAATGACAATTATTTAAACTGTGGTCTTTCTCAAGAGTTGCTTTTCAGTGTTTTTATTTTCAAAACATACTTTGTATTGTTTTCGTTTATGTAAATGTGCTTCACCAAAGTGTGCTTGTCCAATAATTAGTCTGGAGGTTGGCAAATATTAGAAGACAGGGCAGGTCTCCAGTGATGATGATAAACACACTGGATTTTTTATGGAAGGAAACCCACAGTCCCAGCATCTCCAGAGACTGTGTTATAAATTATAACACAATACACTACCTATCTCAGTGAGGATGTAATAGTTCACTATTATACCATCCCTCTGCTGTCTAGATTAGCGATGGTTACTATTACAGTGGTTAGAGAATTCTTTGGTTGAAAGAATGGGTTTACATGTAAAAATATTATACCTCTAGTGTCTGTTTAGCTCAGAACACACACATGTACATTCATTTCTAAAATAAATGTGTTCTGTATAAGACATTTGTTTTGGGAAAATTACAATTTTCACAGAAAAGTGCATTATAAGGTCCCTGTCTCTGTTTTTTTCATGGTAATATATCGGCGACATTGCCACTTCATTTACAAACCATAGACACATTAATTAGAGCTTGTATGAGTTGAAAGTGAATCTGCAGTGAAAATGAAAGAATAACCCTAGCATGTACATGTATTGCCTGAAAGATGGTTGTGAAGCAAATCTAACAAAGTCTGTAATGTCTTCACAATTGTATGTGTGCTGTACAGTACAATTTGTGACTTCAGATGCAGCAGCCACAGTGCAAGTTTATGCCTCTTGTCCAAAACAAATCTGACAAAGAAACTACGATTCAAACTTTCACCGAACATGATGAATTACTGAAATTCAAACTACTTAACAGTTTTTGAATAGCAACCATTTCAAAAGCAAATGTGACGGTGATTCTGGGTATCATTGGTAAGGCCAAAGTAATTAAATTCTTTGTTTTGCGTCCCCACCCGCGTAGGTTTTTAAGGTTTTCATGAAAAACACACACAATGTATTTGAATAGGAAATTTTAGGACATGACCGCTTAGCTTTTCTGAACTAAAATTTTGTTACAATTTTTTATTTGCTGCAATCAAATTACATTGTGTTAATTTTCTTGTGTGTGTTTTTCAGCCGCTTAGACGCGTACAATTTCCCATTTAGAGTGGACGCAAAACAAAGAGTTTAATTACTTTGGCCTTATCCATGATTACACAGAATCATGGTTTCAATTGTAACATTTGCCCCACATTGGTGTGAATTTGGACTCTAATCAATGTTATTCCCTTACATACTGAGTTTCTTTTGTCATGCGCGTATCCACAATCCATACAAGGTATACCGTCCTTTTTGCTACAATTCATGAAAAACAAAAGCCACAAATTTGCGTTTTCTGGTCGTATAGAGTTTTTTTTCCAGGAGTAATGTTCCTCCACCACAGGACTCTTCTTGTGGGCTTCATTTTCTACGGTACACACCGCCATGGCCGTTATCGAAGCCTTTTCATCAGTGACAAAAATGGAAAACAAATAGTCCAATGTTTTGTACGTTGAGGGCGCCCACCCAGCTGGTTTAATTTGGACATATTGATTTACTGCTTCTAATATAAGCAATCTGACATAACTGTATTATAAAGAAGGTTCATAGGGACTATATATATTTCATGGCGGCCCGGTGAAATATATAAATATATATATATATATATATATATATATATATATATATATATATATATATATATATATATATATATATATATCGACATTAAAGGAATGGGTTCGCGACGTTTCGAGTACTGTTTACATGCAGGTGCTCTTGAAATTCTGACATAACTTTCGTATGATTTTGACTCTGCATTTTTCAAGGATTTCTATACAGTTTCACGATCTAAAAAAGATTCGAAAATAAAGCAGGCGAGCGGCGAATTTTACCCGAATGCCATACAAGGGTTTATGTGACTTTTCCCGAAAACCTGTTTGTTTCACGCCATAAAATGGTATGATATGAAAGTCCGGTATAGATGAACCCGTGACAAATTACGTCCACCCCTTCTGATGTCGTGATTCTTGATATATCATATTCTAAAACACTTGTTTTGACATTTTCGATTTGAAATTTCGATAATCTAAGTCGTGACAATGCACCAGTCCTCAAACGTTCACAGTGAATAAAACAGAAGGCAGATGCACGACATCCTTCTTTTTATACGGTATATATCAATACAACGGCACCAGTCTTTAAATCAAATAAGTCAAAACGTCTTTTTAGCGTGACCAATCACGTCCAGGTGATGTATCATCTTTCAGCTGTTCTGGGCTATCATCGTGCCAACTATATCATTGGGCACATTGCTTTTATTCCTTCTGGCCTATACAAATTTAATATTCGATAAGGTATGTGAGTTTGACCCCAGGTTTGACCCAGAGTTTGACCTACAGCGCCCTCTATCGTTAGTTTGATGGAAACGGGGCAGAATATACAGGGCAATCATTATTGCTAAAAAGGTGTTGCTAGAGAGTGAGATTGTTAATGTTTCTTGTACCGTGGACGAAAACGACAATTCTCCGCGCTGTGTCAATGTGTTTGCACTGTGTAAAATCTGCGCGCTGTGGGAAATTTATCTCCGTGCTGTGTAATCTCCCCGATGTCGGAAATTCTCCGCGCTGTAGAAGGAAACCTAAGTCACCATTTATCCCTTGTAAAATCCACCTTGAATAAAATGCAGCTCAAATTTGCCATATCTTTGCACCCGCCAGCAACTGCGGCGCGACGAAGGAGACTTTGAAGTAGACGACATTTACGAAAATAAACTCGAAATCCCATGGCGCGAAAGGGCTCATGGGAGGAGCGTGCGTGACGTCATCGGCGATACATGAGCGTGTGTGACAGTAAATAAACAGAGGATAAAAACTGCAACAAGTTAAAACAAATGCAGTAAAATACTGACCGACCAGCGGAAAATAAAACACTTGCAAAGCACAGAGAATAAAAACGCAGACGTTTCGAGTGCAACACTGACGAAGGGTCGCACCCGAAACGTCTGCGTTTTTATTCTCTGTGCTTTGCAAGTGTTTTACTTCCCGCTGGTCGGTCAGTATTTTGCTGCATTTGTTTTAACTTGTTGCAGTTTTTATCCTCTGCGTTTTAGCAAGTATTATCTCTCGCTGGTCGACCTAATTTTTTACTGTATTATTTTTCACTTGCTGCAGTTTTAGCCCTCTTTTGAGGTCGTTTGTAATTTTTATCGGCTATTGACAAAGGTTGAGACGACCCAAACTAGCCAAAATTAGCGAAACCACCATAAACCACCATAAAACGACCCATATCATCAAGTAAACGACCTAAAATAAGCACAGGGATGAAATATGTCTCAGATTTCTGGAGAAACCGCCCCAAAAACGGCGAAAACCAGCCGGCATTTTCGATCATTGCAAATTCCTATACATGCCATCAACGAGTTAAGGGGTTCGGTTTGTTTCTTCAATAGAGGGCGCTGTGCAAGATTGTTACTGCTTTTACAACGTAAAGTGTAGCACAGGGAATTTCCCCGTTGTCGTGTTTAGTGGCTTACCAAGGAATGAGATCAAAGTTTTTAGTTTATTACATTTTTACAGCTCATTCACATTTTTTTTGATACCAACATTAATTTATTTGAATAAATTCTACAAACCAAATATTAAGATAACATGTGCCGTGGCCCTGGTTCCATACATGTACATACACATACCTGCATATATGTGCATGCATGCATGCATGCACACAAACATATATATGCGTGCATGCAGGTTACCATGGAAAGTTGAAGATCTAGCAAATAACAGATTAAGTGGGTGGTCGCTTTAAAAAACAGCGCCCTCACATGGCCATATTGATACAAGGGCATATTACAGGAAACATGCATGTCTACATTTATATGTGGAGACACACACACATACATACATACATACATACATACATACATACATACATACATACATACACATATACATGCATGCATGCATATACACACACATACATACATACATACATACATACATACATACATACATACATACATACATACATACATACATACATACATACATACATACATACATACATACATACATACATACATACATACATACATACATACATACATACACATACATACATACATACATACATACATACATACATACATACATACATACATACATACATAGGCAGGCTGACAGATAATGAATGTAGACTCGGACTCTAAGCACGTGGCATTATCAACATCACGCAGGACTTTCAACTGCATAAAGTTTTAATTTCAAAGTTTGAAGCTTTAATTTTTGAGACCACATGTTTTCGAAAATTCGTCATTATGCCCCACTAGCACTGCACTGCACAAAGTTTGAAAAAGCGCCCTCCTTCGGTGAGCCCAGTTACGATGCTGAAGTTATTTTCGTTTTCAGTTGTGTCATCGAAATGAGCCCCACAACTTGGTAATTGATAGTACCAACAACATGGCTGCCCGCAATTCTGTCGACGGTTTCTCCAGAAGGTGGAGTTTTATTGTATCCCTGAATACCTAGAATGTTTGTTTTAGGTCGTTTACTTGATGATATGGGTCGTTTTTGGTGGTTTATGCTGGTTTGGCTAATTTTGGCTAGTTTGGGTCGTCTCAACCTTTGTCAATAGCCATTTTATTGTGTGACAGCTTACCGTAGCATTGGACTCGGAGTCTATGACTGTCTAGTGCAGTTTTGCATGTTACAACTTTTTAATGCTCAGTAGAATGAAAAATGAATAAAGTGCAGTTGGGTGCAAAAACGACTAAAGACAGAACAAAAACGATGTTAGTTTTTACCGTTTTCCCACAGAGCAGCTCCTTCGAAGACAGTGGCTAAAGAAAGTCCGGCGAGTCGGAGGTAGGCCTAATTGGGCCTAAAATGTTAAAAACTGTCAAGATACTAAGTTATGTTCTGTACCTTTCAAAGGTCTGCAAAATCGCCGATATAAACCGATAAATATGGGCAATTTCGGGACTACACCTCAGCCTAGAACGACTTCTTGCCTATCGTTTCTTGGCACGCTGAGAAATATCGGCAATTCCGAGACTCTAATATCGATACCAGACGATCATACTAGATTTCCTTGCACTGTGTCTCGGCACGCCGAGTCTTCAAAATCACCAATATTAACCCGATAAATATAGGCGATTTCGGACTTTAACTCTGATACTAGACGATACTTTGTCAAATCGTGGGTAAATATCCAATGTATATCGGAGATTTAACCACCTAAGGGAGCATTCGTTTTTACGGGGAGGGGGTCGGTGGAATTTGAGGGACAAATGAAAATGTAAGCTACCCCCTCCAAATCAAATTTCTAAAATTTAACCCCCCCTCAATTCATCAATTGTAAAATGTGACCCCTCAAAAAATCATCAGATTTGATTCATTAAACCTTCGCACCCTATGGCCCTGGCCAGGCTCTTCAAAAGTGTTTGCAAGAAAAAGAGCTACCCACCCCTTGAATTTTCATGCACAAAAAACAGCGACCATCCCCCAGATGTCACAGTCCGTATCAATAATATCTTAATTGAATTATAATTTCCCATTTGACCTTTGACCTTTCAAAGAATCCTTTTTGAACTTTACAAATAATCACTTGGTTAAATTGTCATATTGGTTTTTCAGATCTGCTCCTTTAAATATAATATTCTCGTCACGTACATTTATATCAATTGTCAAACTTTTTTAAAACACTGATTTTAATAGCTAGTTTTGTAAAATTGTAAAAAATATATTCAAAGTTTCCTCACATACCACAATTTAAAGAGAATCAACCTTTTTCGTGACGTTCCAAAATCAAATTTCTTCCATACACATGAACTTGTAATCGCCCTAGTCTAATCAAGAACGTTAATGTCAATAATCAAGAGTCTGTGAAAAGTCAGATTTAGCTAGTTTTGTATTTAAAGGAAATTATTCATAGCTTCTCATAGACTACTCATAGATTTTGTATGAAGGACCAAGTAACATTTCTGTGAAATTCAAAAGTCAAATTTTTTCCATAACCATGCCAGGAAATGCCAAGACGATTTGACCGGTTGACCTCGCTGTTAATTTTATGCAGGAAATTACAATAACGATGCTTGGTCGAATGACGTAGTGCCTTGAGGGCCGGATCGCCAGTGGTATAGGGGGAGGAGTACCTTCCCGATGGTGATAAGTGGTGCGGATTACCGTCGCCTAGGTGACTGGCGTATACGCGTGCCAAAAGACACCGTCCCCGTCTCGGGGCTGTTCTCGGAGCGGGACCGTTTTCTCTGGTTTCCGTCAATGTTTTCCACCATGGACAAATGGTAACAACACTGAACAAAAACCTAAATTATCTGCTTGTCAACCCAGTTTGTGTCAGTGCCGCCGCACGGGTCACGCGCACCACCCAAAAGTTTGACCGTCACTTAATATCGAACAGTATTCAAAGAAACGGTCCTACTAATTACTGCCGTCCCTGCCCGTCATCATCTTCTAGCACTGCCCGTCACGAAATTGGCCTTTTCAATACAGTAATAGGTCGATATCTTAATATTCCACAACATTTACTTGTGATATAAACTTATAAATCATAGTCCAGGGCCCCCCAAACCGCCGATCGATTTACGACCCGATAGTTATGCCGCTGACGCTGATATTCACCGGTGGTTGCCTGTGTGTGCGTACATGGACAGTCTGCATAGCCCTTGAATGTGGTCTCGGTTTTGATCAAACTTACAATTGAGGAGTATATATCAAAACAGATAAATGATTTATGTTTTCAAATGGATTCGCAAAAAGTTTCGCCCTGTGTTCATTTTTGGCCCTGGAATTCCATCTACCCACCCTTTGCAGAGTAGTAAGCTTATGGGGCAAGTAAACATGGATGCGCCGGTGCGATTCAACGATCATCCTGTACATCGGATCGAAAGTCAACAATTTTACGGCTCGGACTATGATTTACAAGTTTATATGAAAAGTATAAGGCGCAGGGTATTATATATTGACTGATTACTGTAGCTATGATGGGCTACATTCAGGACGGGCAGCTACGGGCAGTAATTAGTAGGCAAAACAGGTGGTTTTCACCGTGGACAGAACTCGGTGCAATGATACTGAAGATTAATAGTAAGCCTGTCACCTTGAAGGTAATGCTGTAGGTGAAACAAGGACTTCAAACGCACGATGGTACAAACAACACCACAAGTGAAACGTACACATAGAAATACACGCGTTCCTACGTTGTGCCCACCCGGGCCACGCGATTAAAATATGACTGATACTGCTGGATAGTGTTAATTGGGTCGGTAAACAGTCAATTAATAGTTTAATTGACTACCTGGGTGATTGGCAGGTCGTGTCCAACGACGCATATGCAAAGCAAGCCAAAAGACAAAAGACCCAAAGATATTGACAGCTGGCCAGGGGTCACCATGAATACGTAATGACGCTTCACTACGCAGAAACTGCGTAGTCAAGCCCTTCTTAACCGGTCAAATCCTCTTGGCATTTTCCCTCATGCTCCATACAAACCTTTGTAAAATTTGACCCCCTTCCAATCATTGATTGCAAAATTTGACCCCCCTTAAAAACGGTTTCGTAAAAGTCAACCCCCCCCGATTTCCACCGACCCCCTCCCTGTAAAAAACGAATGCTCCCTAACAGATCTGACCACCCGACTACCTCTGTCAGACTATTAGTTCAAAAATAGCATCCATGGCCGGTAGTTAAGAATCCTGCATGTTTTACATTATTAAATTTATTCAAGCAAGAAATACATTTTTACATTTAAAGCAATTTTTCATTAAATGTCCACACGAAACTTCATACACATAATTACTAGCGGGACTTCGTTGAAAGGATCGATCGGATATCATCGGGAGTTTCCAGGAGGGCCTTGCACGAAATACATTCTTTACATGTAGGCTAAAAAAAAATTACTTGACGATCGGGACTTGGACAGAGAACCGATCGGACATCATCGGGAGTTTTGGCTGGTCTTCCACGAAGTACATTATTTACAGCGATAGACGATACTCATAACTGGATTGTCCATATCGCGGGTAAATATCCAATATAAGCTTATATCGAAGATTTCATCACTTTACAGATCCGAGCAAGCACGACTTCCTCAGTTCGACCCCAACTTCGAAAAACGGACGATACTACAGATTTTTCAAATCGCGGTAAATACTTTCCGATATATATCGAGGATTTCGCAACCTTAAAGGGGAAGTTCACCAAGGATGATTTTTACATATGTGCTAGCTTTGTGGTCACTTACCCCGGAAAAGCTATTTTCACCATTTATAACTTGCAAGATTTTTTACAAAAAACGATAGAAATAGTAAAGGAAGTTGCCCATGTAATTTAAATCAAGGGAAAAAGCGCCAAGCTTAGAGCTTGCATAATGTGATATGGAAGGGACCATTTTCACATGGGTAAAGCATTGTCCACTCACCCATGCTTAAACCAGGATGTGCGTATTTACATAATTTTTGTTTATACTGAGCATCCTTGCATAAACAATGAATCACTTATAATAAAATTTCCACTGTCAGATTTTGTGTTACTCTTTACTACTGTGTTACTGTGAGTGGACAATGTGGGGGCCATACCCGTCCGAAGATGGTCCCTTCCATATCACATTGCGCAAGCTACAAGTTTGGAGCTTTTTTCCCCATGATTCAAATTACATGGGCAACCTTCTGTACTATTTTATCGTTTTTTGTAAAAATCCTGCGAGTTATAAATTGTGAAAATAGTTTTTCCTGGTAAATGACCACAGAGCTACCACATATGTAAAAATCATCCTAGGTGAACTTCCCCTTTAAAGATCTGGCCAAGCTCGCACAAAAACTAGCCTTGCAAACAAATGAACATCGCGATGTAACAGTCTATAATTAACATTATTTCTAACAACCACTCGGCTATTTACTATCGACGATGAACATTTTCTATCCTGTAAATATTTTTCTTTTTGCTCATCAGATTTGTTACATATTTCATAATTTTCTCTGGTTGCACTCCTCGATGAACGTCGACTTTAGAAGTTCGATATCGCGATGCTCTTTTGTTCATGTTGTTTGCAGGGCTGGTTTCGCCCGAGTGCTCATGGGTTGAATCAGATTACAACCATTTTCAGTAATAGATAGCGAAGCCACTGCAGTGAACTGCGATAAAACTGCTCACACTAATTACGAACGCTTCCCCCGCATATAGGCCTAGAGAGAAAATTGGGCTCTGCGTAAATTTACAAGCGCAGCTAAGCACATCATGTACCCATGGATGGCTATTTTTTACATCCATGATGTACCTAAGCGAGGTGGGTGTGCTCGAAAAAGTAGATCAACGCAAGTTTTGGATTCAAAATCGGCTGTTTCGGCGGAGAAACTGCGGGCCGTATTTCCGAGGTGCTACCAACGATTTTGTCTATGGCAGTCAGCCGGGCTATGGTGGGAGGCCGTATAAAGCCGTAACATACAGCCATGCAGAGCTACGTTAAATGCGGCCGTAAGCTTACCCGTCGTCCTGACATTTGTTTAGCAGTGCTGTTTCGTTTATGAGTGTTTCTTTCGCTGTTTTCGCATTCTGGTAGCTAGTAAGCATATAAAAACTGGAAACTAACACCGACCGCACAACAACTCCGTGGATACGTACAGCTACCCTGTATCCCGCACACGAGTACGCAGGTGCTGCCAATGAAAGCCGGTCAACCGCTGCGACCGGCCGCCCGTGCTGGGTGATCTCATTACCGTGCTCGAGCTTGACTGGTACATTTTATAACTAGCGAAATTTTAGTTTTTTTAAAATCTTGATTGTCGTAACGTGACGTTCATAAAATAATTTGTATATATATGACATCTTTAACAATTTGAAAAAATGAAAGATTAAAGTTGCTGCTGTAGCAAAGCCTTTTTAGCATCATGATTGCCATGTATTCTGCCCCGTTTCCATCAAATTAACGATAGAGGGCGCTGTGGGTCAAACTCTGGGTCAAACCAGGGTCAAACTCACATGCAAAAGGGGTACCTTATCGAATATTAAATTTGTATAGGCCAAAAGGAATAAAAGCAATGTGCCCAATGATATAGTTGGCACGATGATAGCCCAGAACAGCTGAAAGATGACATCACCTGGACGTGATTGGTCACGCTAAAAAGACGTTTTGACTTACTTGATTTAAAGACTGGTGCCGTTGTATTGATATATATAAAAAGAAGGATGTCGTGCATCTGCCTTCTGTTTTATTCACTGTGAACGTTTGAGGACTGGGGCATTGTCACGACTCAGATCATCAAAATTTCAAATCAAAAATGTCAAAACAAGTGTTTTAGAATATGATATATCAAGAATCACGACATCAGAAGGAGTGGACGTAATTTGTCACGGATTAGATGGAACAGGAGCACAACAACAGAAAAATGGCTTGTATAGCGGAACAGATGCATTACTTTCGTTACATAAATGTTAAAAATACTTTATTTCCACACACCTGATTTAAACAACTGAAATTTTAAATAGATTTTTAATTAGAAATATTCATGTCAGGATCTACAAAATGTCAAAAATGCAAACGATATAGTCTATTTGGACACTCACTCAACTGCAAATTCGAAAGTACAAGAAAGTCAAGGAGGTGTCCACAAAACTTAGCTAAAAATAAGCCATAGGTCTTTCCCGTTGGTACATCCACATGTAGATTGCCAGGCACAGGTAATTGTGGCCCAATAATAATATCCATGAAAATAACAATCTCAGGTATCGATATTTATCCCCTAGAAACATGAGAAATGAAATTCTGAACGTGTGTGTAAACTTTATTGCCATAATGTTCTATGATACTTTGCCCCAGAACCTATTTTGACTTACGTAAAGACTTAGGGTCTCCTCATATATTCCCTGGATTATGGTAAAGAAATTGTGCACTCAAGATTACGCTGTAAAAAAATCTTGCCATTTAAAAGGACAATGTAAATATTGCTTAATGGGTCATCTGTTTGAAAACATACAAAAAAGTTTCATATGAGTTGATGTTGAGCGAAGATAAAAAGTAAGCACATGGTTTAAACATAGAAAGCAGCGGACAGGATTGTTAGATGCAGCAGAGCGCCAGTGTGGCACGTGACTGCCGCATTTTTTTTCAAATATCTCACTGTGGGGTGATGTCCTTTTTTATGTTCTTTAGCGGTACTGGATTTGACGTTAGTATTTTTGGTTGGTTTAATCCTCGGTGTTCGAAAAGGTATGTTGGTTCCAGAACCTGAACTTATCCTTAGTGTTGGGCCCAGTTCTTGTTTTGTCGATGAGGGCGTCGTCGACCCCGTTAACAATCTGTCGGCTGCGCACACAGGGTTCTCGTGTAAATCCTGCCTTAATTTGGCTGCTTCGTCACGTGTGCATAAAGCGTTGATCTTGGTAATAGCACATTCCATGGTTTCGTTGTACTTCCTGAAAAATAAATAAGAGTAAAAAGATCAATGTCTCTGCACTTTCAACATGTCAGAATCCGGACCCAATTTGAAACTCAGGGCGTTAGTTACATCAGAGAACATTAGGAGAATTATCGGCATTGTAGCAGAGGAGCAAGATTACACTTCATATTAGGCTGCATGCACAAACATCTCGGGGGATTGAAGGGGGAACTTTTTGAAAATATCAAGGGTATGTTTGGGACACTTTAATGGATTTGGGGACTTAAAGGGGGGACTCGAAACAAAACTGCCTCAGATTGATGTGAAATATGTGTTGGGTTGTCAATTTTAAACTATAATGTTTGACTAATTTTTGGTTGTTTTGTTTTGTGTATGCACTGCAAGTTTCATGTCCTACTCCATGAAGCATGATGAAAAGTCCAGCAAAACCATATGTGTACAGTCAGCATTGTTTTTCTTTAAAATTGACTTCAAGTCCGGACTAGAATTCATTTGTCATCAATAACAATGATAATGGTCGGTACATAGAACGAAATAAACATGGTTGGCCAAAAGGTACTCCTAATGTCCCTTTTATACAAATATGTTAATTGTGTCCAGTCTTCCTGACAGGTGAGGGAAGTCATTCTGTTTCCAAACCATTTTTATGTGATCTCAAAAGGGACAACAGCTGTAATGCTTACCTTCATTTATAGTCTGGCTTTTAATTGTATAGAAAACACTATTATATTGTTTATCAAGATTACAGCCTAAAAGTCAACAACAGTTACATAAGAATATATCTACACATATATACATACATATTACAGATATAGCAAGTTTTTCCAGGGGAAATATTTAATATCTTATCTGTAGACTACCATGAGAAATGAAATAATACTTTTGGGTGAAATTCAAATATTATATATGTTGTCCATATCTGCACTTTCAAAACACCCAATTTGAATCAAGCGCATTTGTACATCAAGCACCAATAAAAGCAAAGTTTTAGCAGTATTGTAAAAAAGTTATTCATAATTTTCTCATAGACTAAGTGTAAAGTGGATCAACTGATTTAGTTAAATTTCAAAATCAAATTTCTTGAACACATATGCACTTCGAACAAACATCTACAAATGCACAGAAATTGCTTAATTAATATCGGAAAAACATAGTTTCTTCATAGACTACCATGTATTGTGAATCAACATTATTGATGAAATCCAAAAATCAAATGTTTTGTACACACATGCACTTTTTTCCTGCCACGTCAAGCAAAGTACATTACATGAATTATCAAACATATACAAATGTACAGGTATAGCTTTTGTTTAGGGGAAAATATTAATAGTTTGCGCAATAGACTCCCGTGTATTATGATTTGATAATTTTGGTGAAGCATTATATCGGCCACATTTTGCCTTCTAATAGTTGCGCAAAAATGGCGACCCTCCCCAAAAGGTATGCGTGAAATTTTCCGTCCAATCCCTTTGAGGGGGATTTTTTAAAGTATAGGTCAGGAGAGGGATTCGAACGAATTTGAAGTTTATTAGAGGGCATTTGAAAAAATATGAGAACTTTGTTTTGGATCCCCCCTCCTTCCACAGGTGTTTGTGAATGCAGTCTTAGAGGACTGCTGTTGGAGTGGAGGCTGCATTTCATCACTGCCCCCTCCACCACTAGATAGAAAGCTTGTATTTGTACGTTAACACTGTGATAGCACAACGAGTTTGGCGTAGTAATTGATTACTTTGATGAAAATACTCTCAATAATGCATGGGCTACTATGTTTTTCAAGGAATCTTTCCATTTGTTGGATGACAAAGAAAACGAGAATCTTTAAGATTTATATTTTCCCAATGTCATAACGGTTGGAAAAATGAGACTGGAGGATAATGTAGGTCAAATTGAAACTCATTTGCGAAGTACATCCACGTCGCCCGGGAAACGCTTAATAAACGAATTGTACATCGCGGTATCTTTGTTAGGTCATTTTGTTCCTTGTGAAAAAAAAAGTAACCGAAATATAAAAACAGAAAAGAACGGTAGAGAAACATAATTATTTGTGAGCAGAGGAAACATGCAGAAATCGAATAGATATCCGTTGAAAGTTTACAAACTACATGGAATTTCGAGAGGGCAGTATTTGTGTTTGATCAAAGCACAAAGAAATGTATTCTGATCAGCAAACGCTACGCACATTTAAGTTAGCGTATGCGAAAGTAATTGGCGGAGGAAAAATCATCCCGAAAGTGTATTACCTGCACAATCTAGAATCTCCAGGGTTGCTGGAAAATAGTCTATGATATTCCTGGCTGCATGGTATCATCTCATTTCTCAACTGAGAATCACACTCCCCGTCCGTTGCTTTGCTCGTTATTAGCGACAGCGCTATTTCACCTCGTTGACAGTAGATGTCTTGCGCTCCCAACGCCTGAACTAGGCCACTCATGAAGACATTCACCATAATGGCTATCATGCCACCGTCCATTGTATCTTTCAGACATCCGATTATTACTTCTTTTGAACAGTTTCTCATGTCTGCATACTTTGCTCTGACAATGACGAAAGAAAATAGTTAACGGGTATAAAAATGATAATGATATTGAACAGATTTGAGTAAGTTTTAGAAAATCGTAACGATTCGACTGGAAAGATCACTCTTAATATGGCAATTTATCAGTTATGTAAAACTATGACGATCGAGCAAACCTCAGTATTTTTTTGTTTACACATCATTGTAACTGTATTGTATCGATCCATTTTGTACATTGAAATATCATTGTTTTATTGCACATAATATGTAAATTCAAATATTTTGCTATATAGGATAAGGCTAGGCGTGGCCTTAAGCAAATAGTAACGATACACTGTACTGTGCGTCCATCAATAGCCTAGAGGTAAAAATAGAAAGTGAAAACACATAAACTGCCACAAATATAAAGAGAGAGAGAGAGAGAGAGAGAGAGAGAGAGAGAGAGAGAGAGAGAGAGAGAGAGCTGGCTGTCAACCGTGATGTGATTGCTTGACGATGTCCGGTCATCTAACAGCATGAGTGCTATACATGAAGTTATTGAGACTTTCGAAAGGGTGGGTTGAAATATCGCAAAACTGTCGAATTTGGAGCCATGCCATGGCATAGCTCCAAAATGACATGTACAGGGAGGTAGAAATTCTGAATAATACATGTCAGTGGTAGAGCAAAACCTTGTACTCCCTGAGAGAAGATCTATTTTGCACACAAAATTCTGTACGGAGTTAGGGAGCCGTCATTATTTACGGCCTGGGGGGTCGAAGGAATTGCTTTCGAAACTCCAAAATTTCGAGTAACCCCCCTGCCAACCATGACGTGTTTGAGTAACCCCCCCTCTCTGCTACAGAAAATTCCCCCCCCCCAAAAAAAAAAAAAATTGGGAAAGTTAAATATCTATACAGTAAAATGGATTGGCGATTGCTGCTGCGATCCTGATTAAACCCTGTGGTATAGGTCTTTGTCGGAAGGAGGTTCCAGTTGCTGTGGCAGGGGCTGATGTACAGGTCTGTATCCAGTGCTCTGGTGACATGCAGTTATTCTGTAGGAATTTTTTTCAAGAGGGAGAAGATGTGGTGCGAAAGCACCACAAGAGATCGCATAAGCGGTCGCGGGGGGGGGGGGGTCAGGAGGGGGGTGCCCCCCTCCTGCCATTGGAGCTTTTGAAAAATAGAGGTTAAAATGGTGTTATTTGGTGGCACTTGGGGAGTATTTTTTTCGTATAAAAAACTCAAAGGAAAATAAATCTGAGACAGTATTCCAAAACTTATATTTCAGTTCACTGATTTCAACTATATTTTTTGAAACCGAAAAAATAGCGACAGACATACATTTATTCACATTTATTATTTATTATTATTTTCCTGCAATAAAAGATGGGTTTGTTGTCAAGGCATTCAACTGGTTTTAAACTTTATAGCATCAGAATAAGCTTGCTTTACACATTTCCCCTATCGGTAACCTATACAATGTAGAATATAGAAAGCAGACGTTTGTCATTAATGATCAGGCAAGTATATCAATCTTTAATCAGGAAATACTGAAAAATGTACTCAGTACTAGCCTCTAACATAAGGCTTGCCACGTCGAATAGCTGATCATTCTCGTCTGAAGATCACAATAACGTGAAACACATAGTGTAATGAGATTTTAGTTTCTACTTGAAACCACCTGTATAATGATTATATATATATATATATATATATATATATATATATATATATATATATATATATATATATAATATATGTGTGTGTGTGTGTGTGTGTGTGTGTGTGTGTGTGTGTGTGTGTGTGTGTGTGTACACAAATACCGGGAATGAATATACATATCTTTACTATTAATGTTGTATTAATTCGTAACTCCACTACATGCTTCAATACATGCCAACAAAATTGAGTAGCCCCCCCCCCTTCTTGTTCTCCACTTTTGAGCAACCCCCCCTTGTAGCTTTCGATTTTTTGAGTGACCCCCCTCAGATTCCTCCGACCCCCCAGGCCATAAATAATGACGGCTCCCTTATATCCTGTTCTATTTCGTAGTTGTAAAGTCAATGACACACAACATATATGGTAACTTGGACCGTGTTCTTTTATACTCGAACGGCATCTGTTCATTAGGGGATCTGCTTGAAAGTAAGATTACCAAAACCATACATGCTATAGGAAATATCAGTCGAACGTCTTGTTAAATCATGGAGATAAAAGAGCATGCACAAAATTACCATTCGCAGGTTAGTTGCGCCTCTCAAACACAGGCAGAACTGGGATTTGACTGTTCCGAAAAGTTGTTTCAATTGTCTCCATGGAGGGACTGTAGTTGGAATTGATAATATTACCCATAGACGATGCATGTTATGCATCTGGTGATCTGTTTTGCCCTTCACATTTGCTTGGTGGCGCTTTGCTTGCATTCTAATGTATTTCGTAATCAGATATAACAAGAATGGAAAGATTGAAGTTAAATAAGGTATTATTTACCTCGAAACAGAAATTTCTGAAGTTTTGCTGGATTTTTTCTCAAGGAAACTTTAATATGCTCGCTTATGAAGAGAATGTAAACGTTTCCCTGAGAAGAATTCCTGCAAACGTTAGAACACTTTTGCTTCCAGGCGGGGGGGGGGGGGGGGGGGGGGGGGGGTGGGGGGGGGGGGGGGGGGGGGGAGGCCTACCATGAAAAAGTTTGAGATCAGAGAAACTATTCATGGTTACCGATAATTGAAATTCAAAATGGCTGCTTATGTCATTTTGTACGCTGTCGGGAAAATTGTTTTCGAGTTTTAAAAACAAGACTGTGAAATCTTCATTCAGCCAAAAAACTTCAACAAAGGTCCACAAAATATGCACATCAGAAAAGTACTGGGAAAACTTGGGTGTCCGTTAAACTGTCCCTGAGGCGTCCTATACACTAATGGACATCGTTAAATTGACGAGGCCATGAATAGAGTAATGGGAAAAGTTCAAATGTTAGCAGACATAAGCTATGAGCGTCTTACAGCACTTCGCTTTTTTCAAGAAATTATTTGATACACTTTACGTCTACTGCTTCTTGGTTGTCGCTCTGTTCAGTATTAGGCACCCATCGTGGTCTACTTTGTCTAATCCTGAAGCAGTCTTTGTTAGTCCCCGCGGACGAAGTCCGGCGGGGACTTATAGATTGGGTCCCGTCTGTGCGTCCGTCCGTCCGTCCGTCCGTCCGTCCGTCATCGACAGTTTCTCAGACACTGCTGAACCAATTTCGTTCAAACTTGGCACAAAGGCATAGCACTATGAACTACAGATGCATGTCGATTTATTTTGTGATACGATCGAATTTGGCCGCGAGGCGGCCATTTTGTTGCGATTTTTCACGTCTTTGGACCATAACTCAGACATCTTTGAGCAGATTCTGTTCAAACTTGGTACAAAGGCATAACACTATCGCTTTCATATCCATGTCAAATAATTTCGTGATACGATCCAATAGGGGCGCGAGGCGGCCATTTTGTTTGCGATTTTTCATGTCTTTTAACCATAACTCAAACATCCTTAAACCGATTCTGTTCAAACTTGGCACAAAGGCATAACACTATGGCCTACAAACGCATGTTGAATTATATTGCGATACAATCCAATATGGGCGGGAGGCGGCCATTTTGTTGCGATTTTTCATGTCTTTTGACCATAACTCAGACATCCTTGAACCGATTCTGTTCAAATTTGGCACAAAAGAAAAACATTATGCCCTTCATATGAACACCAATTTATTTCGTGATATGATCCAATATGGCTGACAGGCGGCCATTTTTTTGCGATTTTTTCATGTCTTTGAACCGTAACTCAAACATCCTGGCACAAAGGCAAAGCATGTACTATGGCATGCATATGCATGTATCAATTAACCTTGTGATATGATCCAATATGGCTGCAGAACTGCCATTTTGTTGGAATTTTGCATGTCTTTGAAGCGTAATTCAAAGGTTATTACACCCATTTTGTCCAAACTTGGCAAAAAGATCAAGCACTATGGCATACATGTCAATGTACTTCGTGACATGTTCCAATATGGCTGCCAGATTGTCATTTTTTTCCAATATTGCTGCCCGATGGTCATTGTTGGATTTTTTCATGTCTTTAAGGCTTAATCATATGCAAATATTCCTTAACCAATGTTGTTGAGACTTGGTGCAAAGATAAAGTACTATGGCATACATATGCATGTCTACTAATTTTGTGCTATGATCCATATGGTTAATAGACAGCCATTTGATTTCAATTTTGGTGTGATTTTTTTATGCCTTTGAAACATAAATATAGGTTACTGTCCCTCGATGGACTGATTTTGTTCAAACGTGATACGAAGATAAAATACTATGGCTGCATTCTTGTGCACATTAATTTGTTTCATTATATGATCCGAAATGGCTGATTACAACAACATACCCGATCCCATACCATTTCGAAAATTCCACGAAACCATGTGTATAGTATGTGCCGTCATGACACTAGAGGCAGTGAGGGCATCGTTATGTGTGATGTAATCAAAAGTTCCTTCAGTGGTCATTACCGGCAGAGATGAGTCATTTATTGAACATTCCTCAGATTACTTTATTATGCAAGTCACAGGCCTGATGCAACCGTTGCATCAATGTCATTCCACAGAGACCTAGATCACAGCTACCTAGACACCAAAGATTATAACAAAATGGATAAGCGGAGACTGTGTCATCAACGATGACTTGTTTATGTGAGTCTGGGCATGAATCAGAGTGCTCGTTACACATATCTACCTTAATTGCCTCTTTTTTTTAATCGTCTGCCTGTCTGTTTCTTGTTACACGTTTTCATTCGTTCCAAAATGCATCGTATTTTGCTGTTACTCTCCTTCTAGCTGTCACGACTACAAGACCCATCTCTTGCCGTTTCTATCGTCGTTTCTCCCATCTGTCTCCCCTCTGTCTGTCTCCCCTTTGTCCCCCATCAAGAAATACGACAATCACAGCCAAGGAAACGTTTACGCATTACTGAGGAAGGGGGCCTGTATGACGTATTAAAGATGACGAGCTCGTAATCCACATCGTAAAATGTCTTCCATAAACTTTGACTGAGTGTAGGGTGAAGGCTACCTATAATTTTGTCACTCTCGGTTCTATGTCATCAAACTAACTTGTATTATCACTAGCTTTTAAAGGGACAGTAGCTTTAGCCGTACACAACAACTTGTCAATTCCTTAACACAGTAACGTCTTGAACACCTCTGGCTTGTATTTCAACCACTGTCTCTAATTTGCTCAATAAAATTAAATTTACGGAATATACAATTTTTCAGTAAAGCGTGTATACAATAATTTGCCATGTTATTCATATTTGGACCTTATTTCATTCGAACAGCACGTCCATACACATCGTAGGCTTGCCTATGTATCATATACAATATAGGCTCACGCGTGTATGGTACACAACATAGGCTTACCTATGTATCGTACACACCGTGGGCTTACCTATGTATCGTACACACCATAGGCTCACGTGTGTATGGTACGCACCGTAGGTTTACGTATCACACACACCGTAGGCTATAATACCATAATACGTGTAATTTGTACAGTCCACTCTGGTATTTATTGGCAATCCAAATTATTGTACGGTACAAGCTGGCCAGAATGAAACGAACAATTCTAGCACTATGGGGACAGAAATTCCGCATTTAACACGAAAACTTGAACTTGGCATGATTAATGTATTGTAATAAAGTACTTTTTATTAGAAATAGCATGTATTCATTGCCGTACAAAACTTCCCTGGTTAAGCTCCGTTTACTGCAACATTTGTTGTATTTTCATGATTTTTTTTCTGTTATTAAAATACAGTGTCTTGTTCTACTAGCAACGTCAAGCAAAATGCCTACTGTAGAACCTGCCGGCTGCTGTCTGTGTGCGCGCATGCGCGTGCGCTCTTGTGATGGTCGTTGTTATTGTTGACGGCTGACTTTTAGTCCCAATAGAATTCAGTTCAATGTCGAAAATAATATTTCGTAACTTACAAATGATTCAGTTGTCAAGAATAACATTTCGTATCGTATAAATGCGCTACTTAAGCAAGACTGATGCTTTAAATTTGTGTATTATGATCTTTAGTGAGAATAAGAAAATCCACTAATGTAACAAAATTATTATCAAAAGTTTATCATCCATGTTGCTTTGAAGGCAATTTTGTACCACCAAGGTAAATGCACTTTGGTTATTCTCCATACGAAAAATGAACACCAACACTAAGAATTTTACATAAGTATGTTTGTCTTTCTCTCTCTGACCAATTTCCCCTTCTCTTTTTGCTTGTCTTCTTCGTGTCTGAGTGTCTTGTCAGCTTGTCTTTGTCTCTGTCTGTCTGTCTGTCTGTCTGTCTGTCTGTCTCTCTCTCTCTCTCTCTCTCTCTCTCTCTCTCTCTCTCTCTCTGACAATACTCGAAATTTCATAGCATTATAGCAACATGAATTTACCAAATTAAATACCAAACCTTTTTTAACGTGTGACGTAGAAATTAATTCCCACAATGATAAACTGTGCGTGATGAACCAGTCATTCTACACAGTGGGTTTTATTGAGCGAAATTCAAAATTCAAAGAATGAATGAACATAGTTGACAATGTGTGCCGAAAGATAACTTGATTGCTAGGTTGTATAACCTTTGGTATGCAGATAGTATGTACGTTGGCGTAAAAGCAAGTAAACTGTCAACGGTGAATCACACAACGAGATCGCGGCACGTTTGAAAAACTCTAACTTAAACAGCCTCGTAAATATAGCCTTCAGCCTCTGGGCTAAACTTTACATTTAGAGCAAGCAACTATATATACAAAGGTGACGTATATCAAACAGAAATTGCTTACCCGCAATCTCCGAATGGATCTGACTTCATTTCAACGAAGAAATTGATTCGACATTGCATTTTCCTCTGTTTGATCTCATCGTGCGAGCAGTTGCCAATAGCTCCAGTCACTTGAGGCTGACCCAAGTTGATGAAGTTCAAAACTGAAAAAGAGACAACGACACTGCAATAGAACCTCAGTGAATGAAATTTGACGAGTCTGTATCTGGCAGATTTCGGCGGGGATGGATGGGGTGGGTGAGGGGGAGGGGAGTACAGAACACTCTTCTTGAGGAAACATTCTATAGACATACGTGACACCATAGCATAGGGTATATCGGTCTATCCTAATCTATTGATCATTATTTTCAGAACGGCACGTAAAAGATATCATTTCGGAGATGTCCGAAAATCTTTTTGTTGTAGCATTAAATTCAGATCTTGACTAATACGGAAGCAGCTTAAGCTAACGCCACACATTCAAAGCACACGTAAAATGAATAACTCCACTGCATGAAAAATGTGTCGAATATAAGGAAATATACTAACTCTCTGACATAACCTAAAACATATCACATGGAAAATAAAATAAAACAAACTTTTAGAGATTTTCTCCAAAAAATACAAAAGAGCGTTACACGTCATCAATAGAAGAAAGCGTATCACACACAAACAATATATATATATATATATATATATATATATATATATATATATATATATATATATGTGTGTGTGTGTGTGTGTGTGTGTGTGTGTGTGTGTGTGTGTGTGTGTGTGTGTGTGTGTGTGTGTTTAATATATATCCTAGTGTCGAGGAAAATGTCACCTGCTCTCGGGCACATAAACCCATGTATTCAGGCAATAATGTACAATATATTTCAACTAATTTTGTATGAACCTCTCTCTCTCTCTCTCTCTCTCTCTCTCTCTCTCTCTCTCTCTCTCTCTCTCTCTCTCTCTCTCTCACACACACACACATTGTCGCTTTACCTGTTTATACTGCATCTGTGTGATTCTTACCTAAATTGTTTACCCAATATATGTTGAGAAAGTTGCAACATGGGACTTTCAGGATACTTGAAACGTGGAGATGGAGAGCAAGACTATCTATAAAAGCATACGTTGAACATTTTAGTAGAACTATAAGAGATCGGCAGTTGCAAACCGCGAGAAAATTGGTTTTCAAGACGGAAAGGCAAATTTATCGGGAAATCTCGTCGCCTTGAAGAATAATGATGGCAAGACGTCCATATTAACGTCCCATGCAGTAGCTGTTTTAAATTTAAGTTAGAGGAATTACGAGTAATTGAAAGTTTGCACCGTATTAAAATAGCTCGGCAATAACCGTAAATGGAATACTGACTTGGTTAGAAAGGGTCGTTCTACCGCAGACTGTTTAGAACAAGCTGCATAAAGTTGTTGCGTTAAACCAATAATTTTAAGCACACGGGTGCTTCAGTAAACACCACAGCGTTCCAAGACTATCGCCGTGTGGTGTATATCATTGTACGTGACGCATGTGAGTCACTCAGTGGGTCTTGCTTTTGACTCGACGAGCACATTTGATACACAGATTGTTTGAAATTTTTGTCGATGATTATTTTACATTATAAGTTGATATTGTAGATGATCATTGATGGTGTAGATATTTTAGACGAGTTTATTGATTTCAGTTTACCATGTACAATGAAGACCTAAGTGATATAAGAATACTGTGTTCGGGAGGATCAACGAAAAAGTCACTGATAACATGAAAATCTCTAATGTACTATAGGTGAGGTTGTCATTTTGCCATCAGAGTTTTACGTTGACTTTAGTGTTTAGAATGTAGCTTGCAATAGACTGTCAAAGATATACACTGAAGATACGACTGGTCGTTTTTGATTTTTGAGAATCATCAGAGTCAAGACGGTTCTCTTATTCCACTGTCTCTTTGCCAATTAATCTCGTATCTCACTGGAGGAAAATCTGTTGTGATTTCATGCATGAAATTTCAGCACAGACTGCTTAAAACAATGTTTCTAGAAATGCTCAAGTCCTGAACAACCTGAACAGAAATAATACGATCGGTATGTATAAGGTGAGTAGTTACGCGATGCTATCCTGTTTGTTGCCATATGGCGTCATTAGTGTGTCCAACACTAGAATGTTATTCATTGGTGCATGTGATGTGAAAATTCTGCACTTGGCTAGATAGATTTCGCTACATTAAAACCAGACTTAATTTGGCAGCCTTTCCTTACATCTGTGCGAATTCATTTGTAATACGACCTGCTTTTCTAACGAGTAGTTTGATGCAAACAATATTTGAAACCGAAAACTTCCAGTTTGCCTTTCAATAAACTTTCAAAAGAGTATAAAAAGCGAAGTTAATGACCTCCCGGCCCAGTTCTGTAACAACTGGTTAAATTCCTTAACCCTCTTTTTAAATTTATAGAATATTAGATCTGAGACCCTCCAGTTATCAAATAGCGACCACTTTATGAGGACAATGCTGTACTTTTTGGTGATATTTTCATATCATTTTAGTAATCACTCTCCTGGATGCATGATGCTAAACCTTGTGTACAATATGCCGTGTTAGTGTTACCGGGTAAATTAACCACAGACTAAAATTCAAATGGCAATATTAACATTGGATATTGACAGGACGGAATACATGCCATTGCGGTATTCATTTGCTAGACGAACAAGAAACTATTTTAAAACAGAATACACAAGTACTGATAGCAGAATATTAGATTCAAGACCCTGAAACTCATGAAACTTTCTCCTAGAGTAGCCAATTACAGGCCTTCAACTACTTTGTACACCCATAGACAAGCCGTTCAGAAAACAGCTTCAACCCTTTCTTGAAATTAGCGTTTCTACATGCATGTGTTGCCCGTCTGCTTCTCAAACGACACACAGATAACGTAACTGTACACAGGCTGCTTTTACTTTTATAATCCGAGTAAATTAATCTTTATTACGTAATACTGAATGAACCAGAAGTATTATTCGATTTATTCAGCAAGATTGATGACGTATTGTTATAGTTTGACATAAACTAACGGCTAGTGGTCAAATATGTCACTGCAGAGTCGTGTGGCTCTAAAGTGGTCAAATATGTCACTGAAGGGCGGTGATGGCTTTGAAGTGGTCAAATATGCAACTGCAATGTCGTATGGCTTTGAAGTGGTCAAATACGTCCCTGCAGAGTCGTGGTGGATTTGAAGTGTCAAATACGTCACTGCAGAGTCGTGTGGCTTTGAAGTGGTTAAGTAGGTCACTGCAGAGTTGTATGGCTTTGAAGTGGTCAAATATGTCACTGAAGAGTTGTAACGGCTTTGAATTGGTCAAATATGTCACTGCAGAGTCGTGATATCCAACCCCGAAAACACTTTTAAAATTCTGTTCCTTTCGCCGGTCACTAGTTGACAGTGGCACACTTCCATTGTTTTTCATTAGGGCAACTTAGTGAAAGGGTTGAAACGAGAAGGGCGCTTGTCTTCTGTCGGCAGACTTTATCAAATCATTGCCGTACTTTCGTTGTTTAAAAAAGGCCATATCATCAACTAACAGGTACAAGGCAAAATCAGGAAACCTTGATCTCGAAGTACATTAAATATGCATTATACTAGAAAGAATTAGAGCAAATTACAAGAAAGTTTAAACTGTAGCTTGTGCTTACAATGAAGAGTACACTCAATTACATATACTTCACAACCAATCTTCTGTGTCCAATTTTGTTCTTGTTGGGATTATATCACCTGTCCATGGAATATCCTATTTATGCTAATTATGGCTCTAAAGCACAGGACTTTCGTTCAAGCCTTGCAGTAGTTTATTCGCGCAAACACTGCACAGAGATGACTGTGATTTAGACGTTGAGACACGTGTTCAGCTGCGGGACATCGCTTATCAGGATTCAGGCGTGCTATACTTCAATTGAAGAAAATGTCACCTTGCCACCGTTGTACGTATACTGAATGTTAGGGGAGCGTTGGACGAAATGCTTGGAAAAGTTAGATGAAAACTGCATGTCGGTTACGACTGTACGTACACCGTACAACATGCGTCACATTAATTTAGTTTTGTAACGGGCGCTAGCTACTGCAAGGCTGTAGGTCGACTTTCAAAGTCAAAGCTATTTTCAACCTTTGCCAGAGTAATGATAAGTGCACTTTGCTCTCTCGTTAGCCTTCATAATCTCTATGAAAATCGCTTTTTTATGGACGTTAAAGCAAAATAAAATTGTATGCTTTCCTGGCGATCATATACAAAATTTAGTTTGACTATCGTAGATAGATCACATTGACTAACATGACTGGCAAATAAGTTAAGTGCAACGGCCGCACGTGATTTGTACCGCAATAACATTATACTAGTCATGCGGGTGGTTGAACTGTTTTCAGCTGAGCATCGCTATTAGATTTACAGAGCGCTGATGGAGAGCTTGTTAACAGCGAAAAATTTTCATTATCTGGGGCACACATTACTCAGACTTCACATGGCAGCTTATCTGAAGACACCGTGTGTGTGGATCCATTTTGCAAACCGTAGAAGATAACGAACTCTGCATGGCAATTCATTTTTTTTGATAGCAGGTCAAATTACAGCCCGTCAAAACTATGCACATCATATGAAAGACATTGAAATGTGTACACACTGAACAGGTGCCTCGAGATGATGTTGATATACCGTGAGGCTGGTTCGCACCCGGGGGTGAAAGCTAACGCACTGTTGTCACTCCTTGCACCTTGTGAGTCTAAACGTGAAGAAGTTCACCATTGAATTTGTTGACTTAAACATCTTGTTAAAGCTTTTACGCTTGATACCATGGAGTATAAAAAAATAAACGCAAAAGGACGGCGCCTCCTATTGAGAAATTACGGATATCATATTCTATATTTCTTCCCGCGGCGGGATTTCACGTGCCGGTAGACCCATATGTAGTAGAAGGTATCTACCTGAGGCTAGAACTGCAGCCGGCTTTATCGATAGCATTAAATGATATTCGAAAAGTCTGGCGGAGGAACTACCAGGCGTTTTGATATACATGTATTTAAATTTCTTGGACTAAGTCTTACTTGGGAAACAATCGAGTATATTGAAGACAATAGTATTTGGTATATATACTCTGTCAGTGGAATTTTTTCAAGGTTAAGTTGAAAGGCGAACCAGTGAGCTAGCGCGTTCTGCAAATTGAAATGTCGTGATTATGGGCAAGTAGATGTACGATTTTGGTCTGGTAGTAGGTTGTTTTAGATTCAACAGTCCAACCGACCTACAAACTGATCAACGTAAATCAAATAGCCCTTCAGCTGGGCAGGTTAGTTAAAACATCGAGCAAACTCATTATTAAGGGACCAGCGGGTATGCAACGGTGAGATATCGTATACTTTCAAGTACATCAAACAAAATTGCCACTGTAATTGCTTATTTGTCAAAATATGCGCGTTTTGAGTCTCAAATATCCACTGGTCGCGTAGTTACATTGAGTATACACAGCCGATGGCATATGTCTTAGCGAATGCGATTGGAATGTCGAACCAAACCCTGGATTCGACATATACGACTTTTGCTTCGGCAAAAGTTAAATGAATGTTTCATATAGTTTAGCGTCGGCGGGCACGAAGTTCCATCCCCAGCAGGCATTATCGAAATAAATTTGTCGGAAAGTGATGTTTCCTTTAAGGTGTAATCTAGCTATCCTCCCATGCTAGTTGACTGTGCCATTTCAGGAAGAACAACACGATTTTCTCGTAGGCAGCAATTGTCTCCTGTAGCGTGTTTTGGTACATTCGTTGGCTGCCTTTGGTTTGCAAGGCCATTGTCCTCCTAAAGTACGTTTGACAATCAGTCCGAGATAAAGTGGGCGGCTTTCAAGGAGACTGCATCCACTTTGCTCCCGTGTCTGGCCTCCGCCATAGAGTATGAAGATCGACGGAGGCTGAAAGTTTAGTACGGCCTCGCCGAGGCCTTTTGAAAAGACTTCAACGGGTTTGAAAATGATAGGGAAAAAAACCCAATCCTAAACTTTCGTCCCTGCCCCTCAACATCACTCATATCATCAAATTAACTTCTCGTATAGTGACCGGCGATTGCCCTCTGAGACGTGTAGATAGTTTGAGGTCGATCACTTGTCGGGTATTGTTGCTTGGCCCACGTCTGCCGACCATCAGCGCAGTAGGGTATCTTTTCTAAATTATGTTATCCATTCAATATTCTTGCTAGATGTCTTCTCTGGCCGTCAAATGCCCATTCCCTTATTTTATTAGTCCGTGTATGGAAAGTTGCTGTTACTCAAGCCTTGATTAGTTGGTCTTGGGAAAGTGTGGGAATAACATAGCAAAAGGATGGAAAATTCTTTTCAGCCTTTCAGTTGTAAAAATATTCACATGCCTTCTTAAAAATGATGGATTTTTTGAATAAAGAGAGCACGCTCTGTCAGATATCGAAATATCAGAACTCCTTGGCTATACAGCGATTTTATCGGCGATTTTACGCAATTCTCAGAGTTGTATTATTCTATATTCGTTGCTGGGTTAAAGGGACAGTTCCAGTAACGTAAGATAATTTTTTTAATTTTGATCTGGAAAAGTGGTACTTTTTGTTTTCTTCTCTTTAATATTTCTCCAAACACAACGTCAAATGCAAACTCGACTCATATAATATTTAGTAGTTGATAATAACATTGGACAGCTATGCTGAGCAGTTTAACCCCTAAAGTAGGACTCTTAAGTTTTGTTCGTGTCCAAGGTTTACTCTCTCGTAGAAGAAAATTCTTATTACCGTCCAGTGAACAGAGTCTTAATTATATGCACTGAAACTCTGATCAGAAAAAAACAGCTTCATGGAACGACTTATTGTTGATATTTTGAAGGAGAATTTCTCTTTGAATGGTATAGATTACAGCGGAAGAACACGAATTCTTTATAGCCACATCTGTAATAAAATTCTTTTAATCTTGATAGGCTGCACGCTGCCAGTGATTCTTGATTATTTGGTTGTTAAGATCTGCTGGACAAATGAAATTTCTTACAACATCACGCTGTTTGAAACGTTTACGCAGCCGTCAAGAATGTAGCGGCAGCGTGCAGTAAAGATGTTACCGATGCAATCTGTCTTGCCAACCTGTACTCATTTTTCAAGCAAAACAATTGCATACCACATCTGGGTCGAGGACACAAGATGTTGCAACATGTTGCAGGAGTGAGATGTCAAACCCCCGGCAGTTAAATTAGAGCGTACAAAGTACCCAGCACTGTATAGGCAGACTTACATCGTCGTTTTTTCTTGTGAGCAAATTTGAATTGCACTCGTCAACTAGTTCTGTGACGGGTATCTGTCAGTGTCACATCTAGTAATTGAGGCGCGTGTCACTTCATAATTATCATACGATGATTGGCAGATCTATAAAAAAGCGACCAGCATGAAACGCAAGACACATACGCAGGCTTGTTTGTTATCCCCGTGACCTCTCCAATATGCCGGCTAAATTTGTTGACTTACAAATTAAAACCGTCCCTGGATTGACGCCGAGTTGAAGCGAATGGTTGAAATAACGAGACGGGACTGTCCTCAGCAATCCCATTAATTTCCAATCTACGGTTTCCCACCGCCGCGTTGCAGCTACGGTTTCCCACCGCCGCGTTGCAGGCAAAGGATATTCAATACGTCCAAGAAGTTTATTGGCGAGCATATTTTACTAGATTGCTAGTGTGTATCGCTGCTTGCCGATAAAATGTCTTTTTTATCTCTTCAAATTCGATATGTTTGAGCTATGATGTCAAAGCGAGTTATAACCATACATCATAAATGCTGCAAAGGAGATTTAATTTTACTTTAAAGTAAGCTTGGGGTAAGAGAGAGAGAGAGAGAGAGAGAGAGAGAGAGAGAGAGAGAGAGAGAGAGAGAGAGAGAGAGAGAGAGCATGCAATGCGTATATGGACACCCCACTCTCTCTCTCTCTCTCTCTCTCTCTCTCTCTCTCTCTCTCTCTCTCTCTCTCTCTTAACCGATCCGTTGTCATTACATAGACACTGCCAATTCTTTGTTGTCAACGGTCTCATGCGCCTGCCCATTGATTGCACATAAAGCGACAGTGTCGAAAAATTTGAGTTGCCAATGAATCATAAATTTTAGATAACGTGCATTTTTATTACCTCACATGTTCACACACGTGAGCTAATGTCGCAGCAATGTCTGCCTGTCTGTCTGTCTGTCTGTGGGCCGATATCTCAAGAACGACTTACCGGATGAGAATCTAAAAGATTCGTTTTGAGAGGTTTTTGGAGGGCGTGGCTCGCATATTTTATGTTCATTTGCATAATTAATGATTTTAGACAAAAAAGACATACAATGAGAACAGCTGCACAGAATTGTATCAGATTTCCTACAAATGATGATCACATAAGAATTTATCTTGATTATCTTGATTGACTTGACCAAAGTTGATGAAACTTGCTGTACACATGAAAGATACTATGATACAACATTATTGAAAGTCTTTATGCATTTTTACTTTAGCCAATTCCTAATTGCATATTTAATGAGCTTTCCTAATTAGGGAGTATATGTCTTGATTGACTTGACCCACAGTCCCTCCTTGGTGGAGGGACTGTGCTTGACCAAAGTTGACGAAACTTGCTATGTACATTGTAGATACTATTATACAACATCATTGAAAGTCTTTCAGCACTTTTACTTAAACAATTTCCAAATTTGCATATTGAACAAACTTGCCCTATTGGGGATATATACCTGGACTGGCATGATCAAAGTTGACGAAACTTGCTATGTATATTTGAGATACACTGATATACAAAATGATATAACAATCATGAAAGTTGTTTCAGCAGGTTTAGATAAACTTACTACTAATTTGCACATTGAACGAACTTTCCTTATTTGAGATATATATCGGGATTGACATGACCAAAGTTGATAAAACTTGCAATGAACATTAAAGATACTAAGTTAAGAGATTATTGAAAGTCATTTAGCATGTTTACTTCAGCTAATTACTAATTTGCATATTAACGAACTTTCTTAATTAGCGGGATATATCTAGATTGACTTGATCAAAATTGTTGAAACTTGCTCTATACATTGGAGAAATTATAATGACCAAAAGTCGGTTTAGATTTTTAGAATATCTAATTACTAATTTGAATATTCAATGGACTTTCCTAATTTGAGATATATATATCCGGATTGTCTTGATCAAAGCTGACAAAACGTGCTACGTACATTGAAAATACTACGATATGGTATTATTGAAGTCATTTAGCATTTTTATTTTAGCTAATTACTGTTTGAGTATTTAACGAACTTTACTAATTAGGGATGCATATCTGAATTGACTTCACCAAAGTTGACTAAACTTGCTATGTATATTGTATATACTATGATATAATATTACCAACAGTCAGATTTTGTAAATCATCTAATTACAAATTTGCATATTTAACGAATTTTTCTAATTAAGGATATATCTTGATTAACTTCATCAGAGTCGATGAAACCTGCTATGTACATTGAAGAAACATGATAAAATATTAAAAGTTGAAAAGTTGTTTAGCATTTTTACATCAGCCAGTTACTAATTTGCATATTTTACTAACTTTCCCAATTAGGGTGGAAGACTGGAAGGACTCTAAAAAGTTTATGAAATGTGTATTGTTGAGAGAATTATGCTGTGTAAGTGAAAGATATTTTGCATCTTTACGTCAGCTACTTTATAATTTGTATATCTAATGAACTTTCACAGTTTGGCATAATGGCTTGAAGGACTTGTCGACCAAAGGTAATTACATTTGTTATGTAAAATAGTGATATAATGACACAAATCAAACAAAGTTAGTATTTTTATTTCAGCTAATTACATATTTATATACTTAATGACGTTTTGAATTAATGTGTTGTGAATATTGTTCAAGATATGGATCGTAACACTTTCAATGAAGTTGCAAACATGTAGCAAAAGTTTAAATTCACAGACAACTGCAATATATACTGAAACACGTGAGCATTTTCAGTTCTAATCTGTTTCTATATTTCAATTGAAGATATTCAAACCGAAATTTAAACAAACTACAGTTAAACGATTAAATCTGTGATTTTTTTATTTCACACGACTTTGAAAATATGCAATGACTGTCCACAGCCTAATAGCGTATCGGCTATCATAGACTGGAAATTCGAGCGACCACTTTCGACTTCTAAAAAATGAAGTTTCAAAAGCGTTTCAAGTTTACTCCCAGTGGTTTGTGTGTTAACGGTCACGCCTCAGTGATACATTATATTTTCTTAAGGGATCAAGTTAGTTGTTAGACAGCAATATCAACGGATAAAAAAGATACTGGGTGCGAGAGATAACTCCACCACATAGCTTAACGCTACATTGAGCTACCGTGTGGCATTACGAGTACTATAATCATGGCGACTGCCCGGTAAAAGTTTTGAAAACGTTTAAGGTTTCGTGTGGACGGATTTTTGACATATCTTTTATTATTTTGATACTGTTTCTATACGATTAAGACAGATTCTGATAAAATGTTCAGTATTGTGACGAAAATATCGTAAGGGTATTCGTTAAGTCAACATTTGAAAATGTAGGACTGGATAAAAATATATATTTTCTTATATAACACATCACATGCTCATTCCATGTCGCGATTCGCTAGAATACGTCACGTGACGAGAAAATAGATACGTCTAGTCCCCACCGGATCGACAAAAGTGACGTCAGAGGGTATTTTTTGAAAAGCTATTTCCCTAGGGAAATAGTTCTGACCAAATTTGGAAAAGTGCCCGGTCACGTGACCGTAGTGTCGTCTGCAGCTTTGCAACAATGGCGGGTGACTAGAACGTGATGTGCGTCCGGGGTAGGTGACGACACATTCTCTGAAACAGATTATCCAACGTTTTCCAACATTCCAACAGCGTAAAACTTGAACAGCTCATCAACGGAAAAGATTAAAGTGCAACTAAGGATGTCGCTAGGTATGCTTAGAATATTTTTGAAAGATAGTGGTACCCACGTACGTACAACTGAAACCGCTGTGGAAACATCGCCCGGTAAACTTGTCACAATGGATTGTTGCCGTGCAAAATATCAAAACACATTAAAAACTATATAACAATACAACATGAGCATGTGGTGTGTTATAAAACACCTATAGCCTGGTCTTTATTCGGGCTATAGCGCTCGTCTATTACCCCTCGTGGCCGTGTGTTACCAGAAACATATCGCTATACCCCTCGGCCTACGGCCTCGGGGAATAGCGATGTGTTTCTGGTAACGCACGGCCCCTCGGGGTAATAGACGGGCGCTATAGCCCTCATGACCAGGCAATAGGTGTTTAATATGTTCAGTTGCTCAGTTGCGGTAAGAGAAGACTGTGACCTTGAAACAAGATATCACCAATGTATAAATCTATAGAAACTATATATATATATATATATATATATATATATATATATATATATATATATATATGTGTGTGTGTGTGTGTGTGTGTGTGTGTGTGTGTCTGTGTCTGTGTCTGTGTCTGTGCTGTGTCTCTCTGTCTGTCTGTGTCTTTTCCTTTTGCGAAGGACACATGTTTTTCCCCACGTCAGAGTTTTATACGACACCAATTAAACTGTACGGTGCCATGTATTTTGTGAATACAAGAAGATAACAATTTTAGGGCCAATAGCTCTTCAGAGCTCATCAAACTTAACGAAGAAATAAATTTTCTAATGAAAGCTCTACCACATTTGAATAATGTATTCTTCAAAGTGACAGTCGTATCATTTAGGACAAAGTTCAAGGTTTCCCTTGTCATGTTTTCGTTATAGATCGTGGTCTTTTAAGATTTTTTTTCAGGAATGCGCCTCTGGAAACAGATATTAATATTTTACAGTACGTCTTTAGTCTATCACTTGTGAAGGCTCATTTTTCAGCTCATGGAGTAACTAAAGCTTTCAGCGGCTTAGTTTGCAAAAATCGAAAATTTAATTTTCCCTATAGAGTTAACACAAGGTCGCGGCAGTTTTGAATTCCATATATCGATAAATATTGAGTTATTTGTTTTTTCTGGCAGCAATTTTTTCACGGTGACCCATGATTTTTATGCTTGATTTTGACAGGGAATGGTTTCACGGAAAATTTGAGCATAAAGTTAAGTCTTTGAATTTCGAGGCACATTTAAAGCGTCATTGCATTTATTGGGGATTGACATCTTTCCTTGATTGAAAAAATAGGTCTGGACATGGTTTGTGAACAGTTTAAAATTATCGATAAATTTAAGCTGAGATAGTTCAATTTGTGTCCAAAAATATAAGCTCTGCAACTCCCATGTTTTTGTTATATTTTAAGTGTAGTAAACATAGAATTCCACTCAAAAATTTAGATATTTACATTTTTAAGGCCTTAATACACTACACCAGTTCGTTATCATTGCAACATTGACAGATCCAAGTCTTCACAAATTGTCTCAGTACTGCACAGATATCTATTAAAAGTGAATTTCGATATATCACTTCTCCTTAACTTCCCATAAAACCTTTATTAGTGTAACGCAAGGTCACGAAACTCTGCGTTGATAATTACTTCTCAGAGCGTTTCAATGTACTTTGTCATCCAAGCAAGATATGAGCTGTGAACGCCGTACGAGGTTGTGAAGGGACCGTGCTTGGATATTTGCGTTGATCGTCATCGTGCAAACTTTTCCGTCGGCAAGACTGCTCTCTGAGTGAGTGCAAAGCAAACAGCATTAGGACCATTTAGGTGACAACTCACAACCAACGTTTTTCCTGCTGAAAATAACCGGCATTGTTTATTATTTGAATATTTAGTTGGCAGTATGGCAAGGTATTCTAGCTGAAATAGTTCACTTCTCATGTCAAACTAATCAAGAAATGATGTCCATAACGAAAAGCATTACACTTAAAATGGAAATATTTTGCTTATATGAGATCAGTATTTACATTTTGCAGAGAACCATTTGTAACAGCTCTCCGCTTGGTTGGTTTGTATATTTCAAAGCATTGCTCTGAAACACAGTCTGTGTGAGCAAACGAATGATGACCGCGAAGACAAAGTGTCCATGGATGACAATTGATGACAGTCCCTGTCTGTCTGGGGTAACCAAAAAGCGACGACAGCTGCCACCTAACGACATACAACCGTGTTGTTTTTACAATTCCCGAAGAAAACAAACAGGTCAAAACAACAACACACCAACATGCACACGACTTCTTAAATATTATAAACTACGCGTGGCAGTAGTCACATGATTTTGTGAGAAATGATACGAATGAAGTGTCAGAATGCTTGTTATGAACACGATAATCTGTTCATTTAACGTCAACTGTTCGCACCCTAATCACAAAAATGTGTTATATTGATACACTGTCAAGGGAGATTAATGCATATATGCTTGCACTTTACTCGCAAGGTTTACCTTTAGACCTGCAAAGTATATGCAATGCTACAGCCCTTAATAGATAAGAGAGCACGAACCAGGGACCAGGATGATCTGTGGCATAGCGATGTTGCGACCTCTTCGCACCAGGAATTCTTTAAGCTTCACACTTGGTGTGATAACATTTGCCCAGCTTTTTTAAACGAGAAAAACACTACTCCGCATTTTTTTTAAATTTTCCGTGCTGGAGACTTACCCATTAATATGAAGAATGCACCCGTGGCGAACTTCAGTCCCGGCATTTTGAAGAGATCCGTCGGGTGCAGACCTAACTTGCGCGCGTTTGTTCTGCGAGGTTGGCCGCGTTATGGGTTGTGCGTTGCACCTCTACGCATTCTATTTCAACAGAGTATGGTCGGGACGGTATAGCTAGGTTTGCAATTGAACGTCTTGGTATATCAACAGCCGGCCACATGATAGAAGCTATCAAATCGGCTCCCTGCAAATCAACTCGCTGACGTCAAGGTTCCGACGATTCTATTCCTGATGTAGGGTGCCAAGACAGCTCCAAGGTTAAAGCATGGACGTCTTTACTGATATTCGCCGAATATCCATAAAATACACCTCTTTAATTACCGATGACATTTGGCTTGCAACATACAAACGTGAAAAGAAAACTGTTAATTGAATAAAACAGTCACGAAGAACTCTCTTTGATCACTAACTTTTAATTTTCACCTCATTAGATCCAGTAATATTGAATGCTTCGGGCGAAATCGTGGGCACTCTACCATATTCCCTTTTTAATTAGGGTAAAACGAATGCCAAAATAGTAGGGATGGTTTTTTTTCAGGTCACTCAACCACACGAATGAAATTCGAGCGTCCTCATAGTTTCTAGTACAAAGAGTAGAAGATCGAACGATGAGTTGCAAGGTTACGAAGACCCCGGAGAAACTGGCCTAGGAAACTCATGCACTGAAAGAATCTCTTGAAGACAGAGCTACGTGTATTTTTACTGCGTTGTGTTGCGCACTTATTGGATATCTCCTGTCATATTCGTCCGCAATCACGATTGAAAGTTCCTCGTTAAGACTTACAAATTGTTTTCCGTTTGCGTTTTCACAAACACTAAAGTTGAACACTTGCACTGATAAGATATCTTAAGCAACTGTGGGATTTATTGTCGATTAGGATACTATGGGAAAATGCTGACCAGTGTACGCTAATCACTTTTTGGTAATTACAATTTGACAGCGAAGAAACCAGCCCACTTTTGTCAGAGTGCATGCGTAGAGCCGGTCATTTTGATATCCATTTGCAAAGATACCATCGCCTTTGGATTAATTTCTCTCCCCTTGGTGGTTTTGAAATTTCAAATTTACCATTGGCACATCACATTGGCTGCAGCAAAAGTTCAAATAGAAAAGTCATATATAAATTCGTTAAAAGACATTAAATTTAATATTCCCGTAAAACTTATCATTTTTGTGCTTTTCCTGATTTTGACATGAAATCCACACAATCCATAGATATACCACTCGAAAGTTTAAAAGTTAGTGACGTCAAATGTCATCAAAATATCAGCAGGTCGCCACCTCGTTGAGTAAACATATACAACACTCTAAGTGGACTGGCCTTCCAAACCATTAAATGTAAAATTAAAAACGTCCCAGTACCAAGAATAGAACATGATGCATATCGCACCAGAGTTCTCGCCAGCTTCGTCTTTCATCGCTAGCTTCAACTACACGAGAACCAAGTGTTTACTCAAAATTTCTAGCTATACTCCAGTAGCATGTCTGTATGTGTAATAGTATATTTCGTGTGTAATCGATATACAAGGCATAAACGCAGTCTTGATAGCCTTTGTTTCCATCGGCTACAAGAAAGCTATTCAAACGACTCTACAATTGGATATATTCACTCTTTACTCTGCTTATAGCTACACACCAGGAGCCTTGTGTCTTCATTGGTGGACACCATACGTAGTAGATAAAGAAACTTTGCTATAGCCATGTGTGGCATGGAGAGAGAGAGAGAGAGAGAGAGAGAGAGAGAGAGAGAGAGAGAGAGAGAGAGAGAGAGAGAGAGAGAGAGAGAGAGAGTTATTAATAGAACTTGACGTTTTATCCTTAAAGTAGATTACTTTGATAATCCCTTCTAGGGACGTTTAAACGTCGTGTTTCATACACTAATTGGGACTGACTTTAGCGGTACCTTCGAAAGGTCAAGGTGTTAATAACTAATAATCGAGGTTAACCGCGAACTCATCATTATGTGTCTTGATTTCCTTTACAAGATGTAATAACATTATTAGATGTGTATCATGGATTTTAATAGCGGCTGAAGATTCATCTTCCAATGAGAAAAATGCGAGTCTGTGCGTCGTGCATCTTTGCTGATGAAGCTATCACACAATCGTCAATGATTTGTAACTGTTTAGAAAATCTAAGTGAGTTTCACAGTATTTACAATTGAATTTATATAAAAAAAAACCTATTCGATGCCAGGAAGCTACAAGAAATGGTGCAAAAGTGGGTCACATCCCCAATAACTTGCATTTATTTCAATTTGTAGCTAGTTTTTCCTCTGTACTGCCATGTCTGTCAAGACAAATAACTTTTCCTGTGTAGTACATACAGTGATTTAGCCACCGCCTCGCCAAGATCCCCATATCAGATACTAAATGGTTAACCTTTCTTTCGAAAATGTGTTTAATGTTTGAATGAAGAAAGAGAAGAAACAAATAAACAGACAAAATCTGTGGGCGAGTGCTATTAATGGAGCCCTAGCCAACAACCTGTGTATTATTGACGGTGGCCCCTACACGCCACGGAACTCTATTACTTTTGAATATAAACTCTTATTTTTCTTGACAATATCTTTAATATTTGTAAGAGATTTTATTTCTCCACCGCAAACTTTTAATTTTGTATGGGCAACTTTATCTTAACATTATCTTAACTTTAACTTCTCGAAAGTAGTTTTAGTTTTAACAATAAAGAAAATATGTTTCTCAAAAGTATTTTTTATTTTGTAAAACAAAAGTAAAAATTTTTCAAGATAACAAACTCCCCTACACGTCATGGAAATTTATTACTTTTGAACATAAACTCATATTTCTTAACAATATATTTAATATTTGTAAGAAATTTTATTTCTCCACAGCAATGTTTATTTCTGAACGGAGAAACTTTATTTTTGGGGTAAACTGTTTTTAAAAACTTAAAACAAAAAAACTTTAACTTTTAAATTTAACTTCAACTTTAACTTTGAACAAAATATTTATTACTCAAAAGCGTTTTTATTCGAAAAGAAGCAAAAATTGTTCACAGCAAGAGTTGAAGATTTTTGCTAAGCGCGAACTGAGTTACTTAAATGACATAACCTTATGTCTTAAGAGCAGAAAACTTAAATTCTTAAAGAAAAGTTTTATTTTTCCAAGAGTAAAATTAATTTCTTTATGAAAAAAGATTTTCTCAGAGCAGCAAATTGAAATGCAGAGAATAAAACTTTTTTCTCAATGGCAAGAAATTATCTTCTGAAGACAACAAAACTAATTCATTCAAGATATATTTTCTACATATGAGTGTTGTTTAAGAATTTGGTAAAACTGAACTTAGAAAGAACGAAAAAGGAAGGATGAAGTCAAACTTACTTTTCTTCAGAGCGAAATTTATTTCTGAGAGGAGAAATATTTCATGTGAGGGCGCAATTACCTATAATGCATAGCAAACTCTTTCTAGCGAGAGTAAACATATTTTGGGGAAGAGTAAAACATTTTTTCGACGAGCAAAACTTTATTTTAACGGCGGCGGAAGTTAAAGTATCCCATCATGCAACACCCAAGTTTGATGACCCAGAGTCTCCGAGACAACCATGACTGACTTCATCGGCGATACAGGCACACTAGCCCGGATCTAGCTGCAGTTCAGTACCTCGAGGTTTTACCTGGGTCGGACGGTTTGCCGTACTGTACTGCAGTTAGCTAGCCCGCGCCCGGCCTTACCCTGCGTGCGTACGATGCTGTGTGTTGGGGCCGTATAACGCCGGGAACACACAGCATCGTACGCAAGGCTATGGGCACGGGCACGTTAACGAGTCATTTCAACAGTTGCCACTTGTCTGAGTCCCCAAAGAATGGTTTTGTGTTTGAGTGATTCGTCCTGACTGCAGACCACAGGCGTGATGTTTTCTTGTGTAGTTTCTGTGAGTGTAGTTTATGCTACGTTCCGACGTTCTCTTCCGTAGCCTAATCACCCTGCCATGCAATGATGCATAGCCCTGCGTACAGGTCTGATGTGTTCCCGGCGTATAACGCCGGCAACACACAGACCTATGCCATGCAGAGCTAATGAAGAACCCCAATGCGGTCCCGTCGCACACCGTCTGCCGACAGGACGAATCAATCAAACATAAAACCGTTCTTCGGGGACTCAGACAAGTGGCAACTGACCCGTTTGCGTGCCCGTAGCCCTGTGTACGACGTTGTGAGTTCCCGGCGTTATACGGCCCAAACACACAGCATCGTACGCAGGCAGGGTAGGGCCGGGCTGGCGTGCCCGTATCGCCGATGAAGTCAGTCATGGTTGTCTCGGAGAGCAGATCGTCCATTTAGCCGACACAAACACGAACTGTCTGATACCGGCTACCAACTCGGAGACTCCGGGTCATCAAACTTAGGTGTTGCATGGTGGGATACTTTAACTTCCGCCGCCGTTAAAATAGTTTTGCTCGTCGGAAAAATGTTTTACTCTTCCCCCAAATATGTTTACTCTCGCTAGAAAGAGTTGCATGCATTATAGGTAATTGCGCCCTCACATAAAATATTTCTCCTCTCAGAAATAAATTTCGCTCTGAAGAAAAGTAAGTTTGACTTTTTCATCCCTTTTTCGTTCTTTCTAAGTTCAGTTTTACCAAATTCTTAAACCACACTCATGTGTAGAAAATATATCTTGAATGAAATAGTTTTGTTGTCTTCAGAAAATAATTTCTCTCCACTGAGAAAAAAATTTTATTCACTATATTTCAATTTGCTGCTCTGAGAAAATCTTTTTTCCATAAAGAAATAATTTTACTCTTGAAAAATAAAACGTTTCTTTAAGAATTTAAGTTTTCTGCTCTAAAGACATAAGGTTATGTCATTTAAGTAACTCAGTTCGCGCTTAGCAAAAATCTTCAACTCTTGCTGTGAACAAATTTTACTTCTTTTTGAAATAAAAACGTTTTTGAGAAACAAATATTTTGTTCAAAGTTAAAGTTATTTTTTAAAAGTTAAAGTGTTTTTGTTAAAAGTTTTTAAAAAAAGTTTACCAAAAAATAAAGTTCCCCCGTTCAGAAATAAAAGTTTGCTGTGGAGAAATAAAATTTCTTACAAATATTAAATATATTGCCAAGAAATATGAGTTTATGTTCAAAAGTAATAAATTTCCATGACGTGTAGGGGAGTCTGTTATCTTGAAAAATATTTACGTTTGTTTTACAAAATAAAAAATACTTTTGAGAAACATATTTTCTTTATTGTTAAAACTAAAACTACTTTTGAGAAGTTAAAGTTAAGATAATGTTAAGATAATGTTGCCCGTACAAAATTAAAAGTTTGCGGTGGAGAAATAAAATCTCTTACAAATATTAAAGATATTGTCAAGAAAAATAAGAGTTTATATTCAAAAGTTATAGAGTTCCGCGGCGTGTAGGGGCCACCGTAACAACCTGTGTATTATTGATATTAATTCTCAACATTGTTGTTGAAATTAACATTGCGTTGAAAGACAAATCTTGGTGTTGATAAAACGTGTTATTTGATCCAGATGTATGTTTTGTTGGAGAATTGTGTGCAGCTGAGCCCTCAGTCATTCATTGGTGAGTTTCGTCGACACTCTTGTGTATCAGATCACAAGTTAACTTCAAACTAATAAGTCCTATAAGTCAATGTGTCTTGCTTCAAAAAACTTATGTAAGCTTAGGAGAAGCGCTTCTGAACATACGGATCGATTTATCACTCGAGCGCACAGTGCATCACCGACTTGCATCCGGCGACTGTCATAGGTTAAAGGTGGCTGATCTATGTACGTGACGAACTGGCCTGATATAATAACCCAGCCCAGTGGTCGAACGTCTGTGTCTCCTACTGATAACCAATGAGGGCGCTGCATCTGCCTCTTAGCTGTTTTCGGCATTGAGCCATCCATTGCAATCGCGTGCCTCAGAGTAGCTGACTAAACTGAGTAGGAATGTCAATGCCAAATTCTTACGGCGAGCTACTGCACTTCAGTCGTCGTCAACTTACACTTTACTTTACAAGGTTGTATCTGTAAATAGCTGATGTGTTTCATTTGATCCTTGACAAACAGAGTGAGGCTATTATTAAGTTACTAAAAACGCAGCGTCATCACAAAGATGTTGATGTGTTAATGGTGAGTATTTACACTGGAAACACAAACATTTAAACAAATTTTTAAAATTCGGAGAACATCTTGACACTTAAAGCGGCTCTGGGTAATTTCTACCGACCTTCTAGGTCACGATTGCAAGAAACGGAAACAGTCCGCGGATAAAGATATTGCACTTTTCGGTACTAGTTGATCGCAGTCAAAATGAACTCCATATGGAGGACGATAACCTGTAATCACTGCCTCGTTTGAATTCATTATTCGGAAAACGGCATGTCATTTTGTAGCGATGCAGCGCCACCATGATGTGACCACAGGCGTACGGAATGTTTCCTAGATCGTCTTCGGATGGGAAGTGACTGACACTGTACTGTGAGGCCGAAGGCCGAACCTCGGTACTGTATGTATTCTCATACAGTACCGAGGTTCGGCCTTCGGCCTCACAGTACAGTGTCAGTCACTTCCCATCCGACGACGATCTAGGAAACATTCCGTACGCCTGTGGATGTGACCGACTAACTCGTAGACTGATCTCAATCATGCGTGCTATCATCATGCGAATCGGACAGCTGCAATTACGTAAATGATCGCAGTGACGTGTGCAGCACATGCCGTTCGAGAAGGAAGCTTGAAGACCAGTCAAAACTAAACGTCCTGGGATGTTTTACTGCTTGTTGCTTCGCCCTTCTTATGAACGAGAGACATATCGTTTCCGAGTATAGAAGTTTGCCATTGGCCACATATAACAGATGACTTCCCTATTGGCCTATGTCACCGGATGATGACGGATGACGTCAATCACCAACCTACTCACAGGCTGTGTTCACTGCAGGATATCGTGAAGGTGGCTCTAAAGTATACATGGTAGTCCATGAGAAAACTATGCACGAGTATTTTCCGATATAAAACTAGCAATTTCTGTTCATCTGTAGACGTTTAATAACTAATATAAATGTACTTGATTAGCATGGGTTGTTTGCAAGTGCACATATGAACAAGAAATCTGATTTTGGAATTTCGTTGAAAATGTTTATCCGCTATACATGGAAAATTTGTGTTAATTAGTCAGTTAGTCCATTTGACTAGAGATAAAACTGATAAAGAACATGCCCTTTTCAACAGTTTTTAAATATTACGTCACGAAAAAGGTAGAAAAACAGTCACTTCAAGGTCCGGAAAATAAACAAGGAGAGATCATTCTCACTCCCTGACTTCGTGTAAGGTTTCTATCAAAGTCATTGTCAGTCATCGAAAGTGAATTCAGAAGACTGGAATACTAGACAATCGTAGGGTAATATTACACCATTATTGCTGCTCATCCACTTTCATTTTCGCTTTGCAAACCAGGGTAGCAGCTCAGACAAAATATTTGGTTAACAGTTGGCTTGTGTGTACTCGTGCCTACTTCCATGTTGGTGACGTCAGTCAGCATGCCAGATTCAAACTGGTAAAAAGCGTGTTTTATCTTTGTCTTCCTGACAAAAGTTCACGCTGTGACACTCTACCGACTCGCCCAGGTTGTTGAGGTCACCTGGGAACAAACATCAATGAGCATTTGTAATTTCTGCAACTTAACATAATCACTTCAAGCTATCTAAACATAGAGGAGATAAAAATTGTACCCTTACAATATTTGTCTAGATACTATACACGACTTACGTCATATCTACCTAAGTGGGTTGACAAGTCGTCTGCAATCCTGAAATTAGGCTTGAAAGTCAATTCGTTTCTCCGTTTCAGATTAAAACCCTCCGATAATTTGATAAGTCTGGGGATATTTCTCGTAGAGCAATACTGTCAACCTATGTGATCGTTTTGATCCTGTGTCAAATACACAAGTTGCGAATTAAAACTTTATGTAATCGGGGTAGTAGTACTTTAACTTTTAACATACTGTATTTGTTTGTGTACATATGTGTACATATGTGTACATATGTATGTATGTATGTATGTATGTATGTATGTATGTATGTATGTATGTATGTATGTATGTATGTATGTATGTATGTATGTATGTATGTATGTATGTATGTATGTATGTATGTATGTATGTATGTATGTATGTATGTGTCTGTGTGTCTGTTTCAAATAGTCCGCTTATCCTCCTGAACCTAGAGTGGACGCAAACCAAAGAATTCATTAACTCTCGCCTTACTCCATTTACAAGATTATCTTAGAAGGAGAAGTATTATAAAAAAGGAACAGAAACCAAGTATGCTAATGTTATGTACAGTATACCTGGAATCACTAAAATTGTCAAAATACCTAAACTAAACTCGTTAAAATTAGCATTGATGATACTGACTTTCTCGATTAAATGAAAATTTTAAAATATTCATTCATTGAGATGTTGGTCTAAAGGTACGACCCGAGGTTATCGGAAGGACATGAAATAATATGCAAGCACATTAGATATGTCGTTGTAAAATCAAACAAATTTATACACGAATGCAGTGACTAAAATTGCCGCCTGCTCTCAAGTGTAGGAAGCTGACACATTTTAAGGCTGTTCACTTCTTGTTAGACTAACATTCTGATTAGAGCAAATGTACCTCAAAGTTTGACATACCCCATAATGACATTTTCCCAAAGCTTTAAAGTTATTTACGACAAAATCGGATTAAAGGAACCGAGAGCCGTACACAGTTTTATTTCGTGACGATTTTGAAGATTATTTATTTGACAATGGCTGGAAAAAGTATGCGCGTGTTAGAACTGGACGGTTCGTGTGACCCTGTTGACCCGAGTTGAAACGATATTCATCATCCTTGCTAACACGTTCTCAAGCCGATAACACTACCTCGGTGAGATAACGTACGGCACAGAAGAAAAATCACGGGTTGAACTACCCAGGGCTCAAAATACACGGTATTCCCACGTTCCAGGACAAGCAAAACTTGCTTCCGGACAACCATTTATAGAAATGGTAGTCCGAAGGGACTACCGCCCGTCCAGGCACCTCATAAACATGTAACGTACACAGGAACAAGGTAAGTGAAGGTCATGCATTAGATCTCTGATGAATTTCACGTGTAAGATTTTCAAACAGTAGTAACAGCTTGCCATCTTATACTTACCTAGTTCGTGTACATACTTGCGCCTACTTTCATTTAGACAGCCTTCAGATGTTAGATCCGAACTGGTTCGTTGAATTTCGCTGTTCTTATCTTTCTCTTATTCACGACAGTTTGTGATTCAGTGTTATGCTGTCTAAGTGCCTAGATTGATGAGTTTACCTAGTCACAAATTTAAAAAGCCAAGTGCCTCCAAATATTCCATGACGCAATATGAATCATGGGAAAATACCGTAAACAAGTTATGCGGAATACTAGCCAATCGAAGTGGACAAAATTCGGGGCTGTCCTAATATAGTTGTTGTGGAAAAGGAAGTTCAGCAGATCAAAATTGTCTTTAAATTGTTATCATTTTTATTTCAAGGCATCACTTTGCACACGGCGGTGGTATCTCTCAGTAGCTAAAAAAGCATCGTATTCGAAGCCCATTCATCTTTTAAGTTTCACCTTTCAACAATTCGGTAAGTTGAAGCGACATTTCTTGCAACAGTGTTAAACATTGAAGACCTTTTGTGATCTTTTCAAGATTGTCAGTTAGACATGAAATCTTGAACTCGTACACAGCTATACTGCTAGTTGTCTTTTTCGCCTTCTCATTAACTCCTCGCTACGTCAGTTCGTCCGCCCTTCCCTAATGTATGTGTGTATAGAGGAATTTAAGGTAGATCATGTAACATCTCGTCCATGCTTTATTAAATATCAGCCCCTACCCAAGGTTTCAACATCAAGTTTGTCACGATAATAATACGTTTTGGTTTTCGGTTATGTCTTTCAGAGTAAGAGAAAACTGTAGTTATGCAAGGTTTAAATGAGTGCATGCAAATTATTCTGAAGGCGGGAAAGGAACATAAAAGGCAACTTGGTAACGCCGTCATTGTTGGAACTGTCTTTGCATTGGATGCCATCGGGAAAGCAGCTGTGTTCAGTTGTCCCTGCGATTTCAAAGTTCTTTATTCGGTTCTATACTTGACAAGTCCTGCATTCTTCTTGTTTGTATTGGGTGAGTGACATTATGTTTGGTTAGACCCTGTCATGTCAGTATTGTCGTATCCACTTAATTGATTGCAGATGAAAAGCCAAGCCACTTATTAAAATTGTACATTAATATTTATTGTTATATATGTCATAACTTTGCCCGAGCCATTGCTTTTTTTACTTTTGACAACGAAATCCTCATAATTCAAACTAAAGTTGTCAGAATTCAATGCTGATAGTGTGGACTAATTGGCCGTGAAAGAAGAAAGAAAAGACTTGATAATGCAATCAGCAAAACAGATAATTTCGAACTTGGATTTGACCCAGACCAACAGCTCAATTTCTCGGAAGCTTTCAGCTGAACCTTTTTTCTTTTGTGTTTACACATGAGAGCCAATACAATACCGCAACCTGTCTCTCTCAATGTGTATCAGTCTCAACCGAAAATGATCTGAATTTTTGAGTGCTGATGTAGATTCTGAAAGCAGTTGTATATTTTTCTTTATCATTTCAATGATTGAATCGTTGCAAAATAATTGATTTCAGACATTGATGAATAATTTGATAATGGCTGGCTTGAATTTGATGAAACTTGGTGTAAATAGGGGTTACGATAGATTCATCTTTGTCATGGAAATATCATATACGAAAGGTAATTGAAGTAATTACACCCAATATTGGTATTATTACACGACTAAGACACTATGTTCCAAAATCCATTCTCATTCAACTATATAATGTGTTCATCTTTCCTCATATAATGTACTGTTTGGAAATCTGGGGATACACTTTTTCCAGCTATTTAGAGCCATTTTTTCGTCTTCAGAAACGGATTGTTCGCTCAATTACCTTTTCTCAATTTATTGCTCATTCCGAACCTCTGTTTTACATACTGAATATTTTAGATATCTACAAACCGAGTAAATATTGTACTTGTATGTTTGTTTATGATTTGAAAAATAACAATCTTCCTCATGCAGTTGAACACCTTTTTGAGCTTCCAAAGCACTCGTATCAAACACGTTTAACACAAGTTTAAAATTTTCGTATTCCAGGCTCAAATTTGACAATTTCACAACATAACATTAGGTATGCAGCTGTGAAACAATGGTATTCCCTGCCTGACTATCTCAAACAATTGTCAAGTGGACAGGTTTTCAAGTCGTCATTGAAACATCACATACTGAATTTACATTAAATCTGTGTTTGTTTCTATCCTCCATCACACTTAAGCTTGTACTGAATAATTATTAGTATACTCAGGGGCCATGAACTCGACTAGTCCTATTAGATTCAACCAGATTATACAATACTGAAATGTTCTTTCTTTTTTTGACTCTGTACAACTTCAGTAAGACAGCGTTTCTTTTCATTTTCATAATTGTACATACTGTGAAGCATCTGGTGAAATAAAGCATTCATTCATTCATTCATTCAATATTCACTACGTCAATAGATTTGGTGGTACAGTTTTAAAGGAGAGATGATTGGCGTATAGATATACTTTAAAAATAAATGATGATATCTCTTACGGTTTTTACTCAAATATGAAGCTTAATTACAATGAATGAAAGATAGAATGACGCTTCAGACTTATTGGATTTAGAAAACGAGTAGTATAGAAGAAACCGTGTCTTGGTAATTTTTCTTTAACCTCCCAAATTTCACAACTTTCTGGGTAACTCCGTAACTGCATAGTGGCTTGCTCGAACGTAGTTAGAATGGAACCGCGTGGCCCCTATGACCTTCGTGATTTACATGGTGCTTAGACTACTATTGGCATGGATTTTTTGTATAAATTTAAGCATACAGTTTCTTTTCCACTAAAAGTAGAAGGTATGGCAAGTTCATTGAATAATAGTAAAGATGTATAGCCTGCATGGAGGGGGCGGTTATTTATTATTATTATTATTGTTTATTTCAGATATAATAATCCATATACAAAAACAGAAAAATAAAAAGTAAATGACAGAAAAAGTTTAAAAATCCAATTACACCAGTTTTTCCATAATTTACTATATGTGAAAATGGAAAAATTCAAAACTGCTGAAATAAGGGGGTTATCAGAGATATGCAATCTACTGAGAAAACCCACTGACTTTTATCTAAACAGTTCGTCAAATGTTAAAATCGATAAGTTAGCAAACAAAAGGCTGTTACTTTGCACATGATTGTATGTGAAACCTGTCAATTTACGATAAACCTGATAAAAAGCTTTTCTCATTGTCTTAAAAACATTTACAGAAAAATTAGACCAAAGATACGTACAATAAGGGACATCACAGAAAACAGTAAATAGGTGATTTTTAACTGAAAGCGATGCAAATTTAAAATCTCGAATAAGAGCATTGCCTCTCGCATAAAACAGCCGAGTCTGAGCTTGAATGTCATCGTCATCTTTTAGATCAGAAGTTATAACGTGTCCAAGGTACTTATACACATAAACATAGTTAAGCATTCTATTATTCAAATATATCGGAGCTTGTCGCAGCTTCCTTACATTCGGTTGTATTAACATACATACAGTTTTTTTCTCATTAAAGAGTATTGAGCATTCGTTGCCATAATGACCACAAGCGTTTACTAACATTTGCTGCCCGTAAGAACCGGTGGAAAAAATAACAAGGTCATCTGCGTATATCAGATGATTGATCTTAAAGTCACCAATGAGACAACCATACGGTAGAGAAGCAAGTGATTTGCTAAGATTATCTAAATAAACAGTGAAGAGTATCGGCGATGTAATGCCTCCCTGTTTAACCCCGTTCATTGAATGGAATGGTTCAGAAAGGCACCCATTCCATCTGATAACAAAGTCCTGATATCTATAAAGGTATGACAGTACTCTAATAAGATATGGGTGTACGCCTCTAGTTAAAAGTTTTTCAAATAAAATAAGCTCATTTGCTTATTTAATGAATTTCTATGACTGGACTGTATATCAATGCTGAGTGCACCGATTATGATGACACCCATGCTATGTTATATTTAGCTCGACTCATTACGTTAGTTTTCTAAGCAAGATGTTCTAATTATTAGCTCATTTGCATATTTAATAGATTTTCATATTTAGGCTATATGTCAATACTTAGACCATCGATTTTGACTGGATCTTTATCATATATTGATCATACATAGGTCTACTTTTTTATGAACAAGAGATTATTATTAATATCTCAATTGCATATTTAATGAATTTCAGTAATTAGGTTCTACCTCACTACTGAGTTCACCGATTTCGACCAAACCTCTGCCATAGGTAGTTCCACTAATTGTGTTTGTTTAAATCATTACAACGTTCTAATTATTAGCTTTTTGCATATTTAATGAAAATCTGGAATAAGGATATGTCAACATTGAGAGCACAAATCGTGACATACCTCTGCTATTTATCAATCATATTTAAGGTTTATTATGCTCAATGTTTTTTGACCAGGCTATTCTTATTACTAGTTTATTTGCATATTAACGAATTTCTGTAATTAGGCTGTATATCAATATTGAATACACTGATTTCGGGTGTGACCTCTGGCATTTATTAATAATATCTAGTTCAAATCATAGTAAATGTTTGATGGGTATGACATTCTAATTAGTAGCTCATTTACATATTAATGAAATTCTGTAATTAGGCCAAAACTTATTAATGGTCTACATTTGATTGAACATATGACATACATTGTGTCATACTCAGATTTATTTGTGCTCAAAGTCTGATCGGTGTGATATTTCATATAATATCATATACTCATGCCCGTATCGCCCTATGCTAATGATGTTTACCGTAAAATATTATATTATATGGTAAACTTTAAGGTATGAACGATAAACGTCATCAGTTTTGGAGTGTTCCTGAACTTCATTGGTATTTTGATAGTAAACAAAGTAAACATGCAAGATGGCTGCCGCTTTCCACCAACGATGCAATGTTGCCAACAAAATAATTTGAATGGCTGTGTAGAAAAAGAATATTTCTGGTAGCTAAACATGGGAATAATATGTTGAATCTTGTAATATTATCCTTTGGTTATTATGTTAAAGTTGTTGTAATGTTTTAGGCAAGCGCTAGCAAATATTCTACCTCTTCCATTGCACGGGAAACTTCCGAATAGGGTGTGAATGTGCAGCATGACAGAAGTGTTGCACGCATGACATCTGTTGACATGGCAATTCTCAGTGTAAAAAAATAATATGGCCGCCTCTTTCTATTCCTTGTAAAAGGTCTTCCCGTATGACTACTTTTGAATCCCCGTTACTTTTCTCTGGGTGTTCATTGAGATATGGAGGATTTGTCGCCTGTGGTATTGTTGACTTCTTTGAATATGAGTGAAGCCTGTTTACACAAATATTTCTATATTCATGCACATGGCGGAATAAAAGTAAAGCTTCAAAATTTAAGGTTTTTCCTATCATTTGTGAAATTTTGGGCGTGCGTCTATGATAAATCGGTTTCATCTCATGTCCTATGCAGCACAAATGACACTCATGCTGATACGAGGCAGGAACAGGTGATATTGGGTCATAACCTCTAAATATCAAAGCTATATATATCAAAAGTGAATTGAGTGAATCAGACTACAAAGGAACAAAAAGTATACTAACAATAAGTCATACTGTAAGTTGATGGCATGACATCTCAGTGACTTTAATCAGATTTCCAAGGTACGTATCATAGCTGGATACTGTGAATTTGAACAAGTACAACATTGATTGATTGGTTGATTAACCAAATATCTCTGATGACTAAATGCTTCTACTGCTACATTCAACTACTTTTACCCAATTGAGGAAATTCATTTGACTTTAAAAATATGCAGGGTGACGTGTAAAGTGTCAGTAAGTAATAGGATTACTGTCCACCTCCACTGCTTTATCTAAAATTTTGTATTGAATTGAAAAAATATCGTTGACTCAATAGTGTACCATGAACTCAAAAGTGTCCCGAGAAAATTCTGATGATAATATGCTCCCACTGCTATATCCAACTACACTTTCGTAATTGAAGAGATTCGTTTAACTTCAAAAATGTGACAGGTGACCTGTACAGAGGCAGTTGCTAAAAGCATTATGGTACACTTCCACCATTTTCTCCCAACATTTATTATTGAATTTAACAAATACCTTTGACTCCAAAAGTGTCCACAGACTTCTTAAGTGTCCCCGGATAATGCTGATGGTTATATGCTCCCACTACAATAGCCAACTACTTTTATGCATTTGAAGGTATTTGTTTGCCTTTAAAATGTGCTAGGTGACCTGTAAAGCTTTAGTTAGTAATAGCATTATGGTTCACTTCCATTGCTTTGTCATTTAGTATTTAATTGAAAGGAATACATGTGTCTCCAAAAGTATCCCAATGACCTCAAAAGTGTCACCGGATTATGTTTGTCAGTATATGCTTCCACTGCTATATCCAACTTCTTTTACATATTGAAGGAATGTGTTTGACTTCGAAAATGTGCAAGGAGACTGGTAAAGTGTCAGTTACTAATAGCATTATGGTACACTTTCACTGTTTTGTCCAACGTTTAGTGTTAAACTGACTCCAAAATTTTTCCAATGACCTCAAAAGTGTCTCCGGATGATTCTGAGTGGTATGCTTCTAATGTTATATCCAACTACTTTTACATAATTGAGGAAATGTGTTTGACTTAAAAATGTGCCAGGTGATCTACAAAGTGTCAGTTACAAATGACATTATTGTAAACGTCCACTAGTTTGTCCAACATTTAGTTTTGAAATCAACAAATATCTTTGACTCCAAAAGTGTCCTCCGAAACCTCAAAAGTGTCCACTGATAATTCTGATGATTATGCTAATATGCTTCCACTGCCATATCCAACTACTTTTGCCTAATTTTAGCAAATTGTTTGATTCTACAAGTAACCTTAATATTTACTTTTATATCTAACTTGAATTATTGAAGAGCAGTGATAGCTAGACCTCGAAACTGTACTTATCAACTGGCCAGCATCCCTCAATAGCAAAAATATATTTGGAAAAAAACACCAGCCATTAACTTTATCAGTTCGTTTCCAAGCTCTGATCTTATGCTACTTGAAGTGTTAAATATCAGCAAATGGTATAACATCAAAACCGTCCCTTTGAATCGGACGTATATTCTTGAAAAACACTAGCCCTTGTTAACTCTATTCCAGACCGAAGTCTTGTACTTTTATGTCCAATTTGAAGTATTAAATAAAAAATATTAGTACGACTTCAAAATATCGATATTACTTGAAATCTCTCTGCAAATTTTAGAATATGTTTCAGGACAGTTTCTGAGTATTACTCCCTAGTTTTGTGGTCAGCGCACCGTCGCTGTTGTCTTTTAGGGCAATTTGCTCAACCATTACAATACCTTGTCAACAGTCTCACATACAGAATGTCCAATTTGCATTTTTAGCTCACGTGTTCACACAGAGCTTATGTCGCAGGGATGTCTGTCTGTCTGCCTGTCTGTCTGTCTGTCTGTCTGTTGGTCTGATATCTAAAAAACGGCTTATCATATCAGAATCCGATCTGGTAAATAGATTCAGTTAGCAATTGGCAAGAACTGATTAGGTTTTGGTGGGTGTGGCTTGCATACTTTTTGCTCATTTGCATAATTAATGATTTTAGAATAAACGGATGTACATTGAGAACGACTGCACACAATTTGATGAGATTTGCTACAAATGTTGATCACATCAATATATATCAACTGTGAAAGGTACTAATAGACATCAAATAGGTCCAATAATCATTATCATTCAAGGTAACTATGAAAATTACCAGATCCAAGGAATATATCGAAAATGACAAAGGCAATGGGGTCATCTTGAACCACGACATAGTGGTGGTACCAGGTGTCCGGAATGGGTAAGCGTACCCTGCCAGCTAGCTGCACCCGTCAAGATTGACCCAAAGCGACAAATCCACTGTTATTTGGTGAATTCACCAAATTACTTTTGTGAGTCAAAATTTGGTATGCTCTCACTCATCATTCGAGAAACAGACAGGTCATATTTTGATACAACATCTCCGTATCTACCATAGAACTTCTTAAATGATTTCACTAATCTACTTTCTGAGAATCCTTGCCTCACTAACTTTTGAGCTAGGCTGTGTCTAACTCGAAAGTCTTCAAATGAATTGCATGCTCTACTGTATCTAAGGAGTTGTGAAATATACACACCATATGCTGGAGTTGATGGTATATTGCTTGACCAAAAAGGAAAGTTTGTGATTTCAAAATTGAAATCGTCTCTTTTGTCATACAGCTTAGTATATAGTGTATTTTGTCTAATTTCAAAAAAATACGTCTAGGTATGATGTCGAGTCCACACTTTCAGTTGTTTCTCTTAATGCTAAATCATCTGGGTAGATGTGGTGTTGATAATTGGATATACCAAGATTGTTTAAACTGATGAGATCATCAATATATCTGTGGGTGTTGTTAAATCGCTTGGCAATCCTTTTACACCCAGATTTCACCTGAAGTGATTGCATGAACTCTGCTTCATACGTATACAAAAATAAGTCTGCAAGAAGTGGGGCGCAGTTTGTGCCCATGGGAATGCCTATGGTTTGCCTGAATGTCATGCCAGCAAACTTGATAAATATGTTGTCAATCAGGAAATATAGCATTTGAATCACTTCAACATCACTGTATTCGAGTTTGGCATCGCTGTTGTTGGTGAAATAGCCCAAGTTGGGCTTGATGGCAATGTATTCATACCTACGACTACCATTGTAAAAGAAGGTTTTTTTTACAAGAGATGATAGCCTGTCTTTAAGTTTGTTATGTGGGATGGCTGTGTACAACGTTGAAAATTAAATGTGTGGATTGAATTTTACATGTTTTTATTATTTTGTAAAATATGTAACAATTCTTTGGAGTTCTTTAATATCCACATTTGATTGACCCACTAGTTTAATAACTTTGTCACAATAACTACTAAACCACATTTAATGGTTATAAAATGATGGTTAAAAGTTGTGACAAGCGTTTCGTTGTACACTTACTGGAGGCTGCTATGAAGCGTTGTTTATAGATATTCTTATGGATCTTAGGAATCCAATATAGATTACGTAACACCTTGTCACCGTGCGCTAACTCGATGCCAAATTTACTCAAAACTGTTGAATGGTTCTGCAATATTTCCTCTTCAGATAAGGTTGAAAGAGAGTATGTTGTGCTACTCTTATCATCTTAGTTAATCTGAAGTCTGTTCTTTAAACATTGAATGTTATATTGCTTGCAGAATGATGTCGTTTGATGCTTTGTCTGCAGGCTCAACAACATATTTCTCGTGTAAAACATCTAGACATTCCCGTACAGAAGGGTCATCGAAGACTGATGTAGTGTTGATGACAGCATGTGAAGAACGAAGACGTGAAATGCGAGATTTTACCTTATCACGGACTGTGCGAAACCTGTCCGAAAGACATCCAACGTCTTCGTCTTCGAGGGCAGCCCACTTCTTAGCATAAGCCTCAGCAGCATCTATGATTAACCATAGACTCTCGAGAGTCTATGGATTAACTTAAAGTTAAAGTTCCAGTTTACTTTGGGTGGCTCGCGATATTTTAGGCCAAACTGGAACAGCTGCCGAAGCTTAGGATGTGTAACTATCTCCATGTCACCTGTTATTGTATGACTGTGAGGTTTGTAACAAAAGGGAGATGACATACACTCACAAGTACCATCATTAACATTGTTCCTAATATCAATTTCTTTCAAGACCCCATTGTAATTTAACAATTTCCTACCTATGGTCTTAGAATAGGTATAGGACACTATAGGAGGGTCTTGAAATGTAAATTAGGTTGAACTTTGACCATAACGTCCTTATTGTGTAAGATATTGCTGATGTTAATCATGTCAATCCCTTTGTTAACAAATCTCAAGGGGAAAAACAATCTCTGCTGACTGTTGATGCTTACTGTCCGAACAGGTTTGAATAGGCGATATTTGCCTATATCCATAATAATGGCGATTAACCGGTATTCGGGCAGCAGAGGGTCGTATACATTCATAGCTTCTACAGTCAGGAGAAGTGATCTTAACTTCTGCAAGGAGGATGCAAACAATGTAGTTCTTACCTTGTGAACACCCAAAGGTTGATTTAACATGGGTAGTAGATCACTGAACTGGGGATTATTGGTGTTATTGCTGTGTCGATGGCCATGACTTGGTCGTCTTCTCTGATGAGAATTAAACAAACCCATGACACTGACAGTCTTTCCTCTGGGGCTAGATAGGTAACCCACACCTAGTATGTTATCATTACAGCCATAAGGCATAGCTGTGCCAAGTTCAGTGATCCAGTGGTGTTCACGTTGTTTACGATAACTCCTACTCAGTATTGAAATATTAGAAGGATGGTAATTTTTTTCTAATATTCTTACTTTCATGTTCAATACTGAGTGAAGAGGACCATTGAAGTGAATGTAAAGGCAGGTTGGCAGATTGTGCCATTTGGTGTGATATTTGGCATGGCGACTGCGCGCTGATCGCGAGATATCGAGAAAATATGCCCTCAAAAAAGTAAAAGTTTGAATTTCGGTGGCCAGCCTAAATTCAGCTTCCGAACATCGAACGTTCGGCACAGAAGGCCATTGTCAACTAAGCTAGGGAGTACGAGTCTACGCTGACGCTCCTGTACGTCATTGTACCACTCGCGTCGGTGATCGGTCACGCCCCATGGGAGAGATCCGAGTCTTACTGACTCGGCAAAAAAACGAAAAATAAAGTTTGTTGATTCCACCAGAATTCGCATAGGTGACTAGTATAGCCGATGGGAAAACTATCGGGAGCGCCTCGGCATTCATACCGGCATTCATGACAATCGATGCATCGATGGTTTGTGACTCAATTCTGGTCGCACACAGATTAACCCTTTCTAAAGCAAAACTGTCTAAATATTTAGAATAAATTTTACTTTAAAAAAAAACATCATTTCATCACGGAAACACCCTGGATAATCACGGTCGGCACACCTAAGTGTAACACATCTTTGCTTTTCTAACAGCGCACTGCACGGATAGCCGACTCGAGTAACAATGCAATACAATACAGTGGCAATGGACATCGATAGGATTTCAACATTTTGAAACTGAATAGGGCAAAAAATACCTTGACGCGGTAGGAGATGATATCAGTGATATAAATCTAAACTGTACATTTTCTTGCATATTCAAATTGGAAACATTTTTATGAAACGGAACTTCGTTTCGGCCGACAGGCTGTCTCAGCACTGGCAGACGACAAAATGTAGTCATCAGAGGCGGCTAATATTTTACATGTAAAAAACTGACATTTATGTGGTATTGTTAAAACTATAATACAACTGATTGTGAATAATGAAAACGACAAAAACTAAGGAGTTTTTTAAAAAAAACTTACCTGAGGTACAGGCATAATGCTGTACATAAAGTCTTCGCAGTGGGCGGTAAATTAATTGCGTCGTTTGAACTAGTTATGGACTCCCTATAGAATATCGTCAATCAGCACAACAACAAACCTTCGGGGCATTTCGGGTCATAATCAGAAACGGTCGTAAAACTTCGGGAAATGACGTGTTTTTATCGATATCTCGCGATACGCGCACAGTCCCCATGTCAAATATCGACCGTTGGCTTCAAAAAAATGTGTTTTAAAAATGTTACCAAGTGGAAGTGCCACTTTAATATGATATTTGATATTTACTCTCTCTTCCGCACTCCCACCACATAGGTATCCTTTTGCAGTCGGCCACCTGGCGTATTATTACTGGAGCTCGTCGATTTGGGACAAAAGTATGCAGAAATGGCATGCGGAGTATCTTTGGACGCTGTCTGCTTGCTCCTTGTGTTTGGATTTTCATTACTCTTATGGATGGCCTGTAAGTGCTGCCCTGTATATTTTCTTCTTGGGGAGGACGTTTAGGACCCGAAAAAGTAACCTTATTCTATGCTTCATGCCATAGCGTCAGAGACTTGCCCATGTTTGTAGAATTATGTAAAATTGTGTAGAATAAAATTTTGTAGAATTGTAGAATTTAGGCAAGGAATCGAATGTGTGCGTGATTGTTAAGTAGTATAGTGTTTTATTGTAGGTTTGGGGGTAAGAGGTAGTTTGATATCAGGACGGCCTTGGACATGTACAACCCATCAACCAGTAGAGGTCCACCAGCTTCCTCAGTGCCCTTATACTGAGTGTTGTTAAGTTAAACACTTAAGGTTATTTACCATCCAGACATATAGATAGCACGAGTGTTAGGGGATAGGGTTACTAGAGTGTCCGTTGGATATCCATGAGATGATTATATTATAACTGGTGATAGTGAGACGTGAAAGTTATTGATACACGAGAGTTGTACTGTGAGTCTCAATATCGCCAATGGATAACATATAAGATTGAAAATTTCATTGGTGTGGAACATTCAGCCCATCGACAAAAAGACATTATTCGACAATGGAATCATTTAAAGTAACGCTGAAGGTAACACAGACCTTCAATACGAAAGTCTTAAACTTTCTTCATACTTTTTTAAGGGGAACATTGTTGGACTTTTCCTCGATGATAATTAAGAGAATAATGGCAAAGCAAAGCATAGCAAAGCATAGCAAAGCAAAGCAAAACAAAAAAGAGGCTCACCTTGGAAATTCTTTGGACTTGAGAAGCATATTGAACTTCAAAAGGCCACCTCCCTGTGTTTGTTCTGCGCGGTCAAATTAAAAAAAATAAGATTTTCAACACGTCCCGAAGTGAATTTTCCTTTCGCTTTACATAAGTCTCACATACTCCTAACTACCTGCACAACCTGACTAATTTCACAGGGTTCTTTTACAAGACCGGGCAATATAGTTCTCGATCGGTCAGACTTCTACTGTCAAAACAAATATGGCATGAGTAACACTAAAAAGATTGGAGTTTGATTTTTTGCTAGAATGCACTACTAGAGTGATACTAATCGTTTTTCTATTTTTATTTTTATTAGCTGGTTGGCATGTGCTCGAGCCGACTGCGACGGCAACGATCCGACGTTTTCGGATTCAGACAAATCGATGTCCCAATTGGCTGGCTTTATCTTTCTCGTTTTAGGGATGGTGGTCGCCGTGGCACTGTACTGCCGAAGCTACTACGTCGACAACTTTACCTATGAGCAACGGCAATACAGTGACATATACAAGGAAGTTGAGAGAGAAGTACTGGAAGAAAAAATGAAGGTACATTTCATGGATATCTATACAATACAAATATCTCCTAGAAAGATCTCGAGGTCGCAGCTGTTAAGTCATTTAGTCGTGAAGTTTACCTATGTTCGAGTTTAATTAAAATCCTAGGTGGATTTACCATATTTTCAAATCAGGTCACGGTTGTTGAAACGGGGATGGTGGGGGAAGGGAGCGCTATATTCTATGATATTTTGTAGTAAAAATCTCTAGCTGAGAAGCTCAGCTCCAAAATTACGCAAGTCCTTATAATAGCTCCCAAGAGGGAATAACGACCAAGAGGGAATGGCCACCTTAACTGTTGACCTGCCAGAATTCGAATAAATAGCTATGAAACAACCTAACGAAGTTTATGTCAATGTGTACTCTGAATGTTTACATAAACTGTTACGAAGTCGAGGTATAATTCTTTGAAATATTTGGTTATTTTTGTTCAACAAAATAGACGTAATATTCTACTCCATCTGCCAAAGCTATGTTGACTTACGAATAACGTACTCTTCCAAACAAGACGCACTGTGTAATATGTTACGTTATTGTGGACAAAAGATTTATCGTTCCGACTTAATAGATCAAAAGCCAACAGTTATATTGGACATGATGGGATATGAAACAGGTACAAGTAGCTCAAGCACTAGGCATGTGACCTTGATTTTGAGAGAAAAACATATTTAAGAAACGGAACAAGAAAAAATGCTCTTCGCCGAGCATATATATATATATATATATATATATATATATATATATATATATATATATATATATATATATATATATATATATATATATATATATATATATATATATATATATATATATATATATATATATATATATAATAAAGAGATAAGTTAGGAGTTCCATTTTATAGACCTATACCTTACTGTTGCATGTTATCGTGTACAAGAAAACTTATTCTAATTATCAATAACTTATATTAAATTTCATCGCATTATTATTCGCAGGAAGCTGCGAACAAAGAAGCAAAAGAAAACTCCGCTAAGTTCTTCGAAGTAACTGAATGGAAGCCAGAGCAAGAACTGAATGAATGCACGTGGGGAGAGTTACGGGATACTTGGGACGGCATTGTGCCTAAAGAGCACTCGGAAGGATATACACCGCTTTATAGATGGGCCAAATTACACGCCAACGATGGTGGCGCCGATAATGCAGCACAAAATGCACCTAGTGATGCAACTGCAAGTGCCCCTAGCGATGCAACTGCAAGTGCATCTAGTGATGAAACTACAAGCAAGATGGTGTAAAAATGACTTGATCCGTGATGGCTGTGCCGGTTGGTTTGAGTTTAAGACGTTTCTGATAGTTAAGAAGTCCATGTTCTTGAGAAAGAGTAAATTCTTATTATAACTTTAACTTCTGTTTTGACTACATTAATAGCTACATTGTATTAGTCTACTTTCTACATCGTATTTAGATATAATCAGTCTGGTCCTTACCATGTCAACATGGAATGTACATATGTGACATGCATTATAAAGTGTTAATAAGTGCAGACACTTACTTTGCCTAAAATTAAACCTGTAAAGTAAAGTTACTGAGAGATACAGATACAACAGAGTGCAGCTGGTAAAACATGACAAAACCGTAAACAAGTTTAATTGATCTGTGTTGATAGTGGGCTTGCTAACCAAATTTATTGTCTTCCGGGTCATGATTAAATATGCTTTAAAAGTACAGGTACCGTAACTCTGACAATTTTTCTGCATTTTGTTCCGTGTATCAACCTCAATATTTTGGCGCATTTCCAAAAGTTATTGACATGCCATGTATTTGATTTGTCAACATGGGCGTGCCAGTGTTTGGCTTTCGTTGTTTTTGTCAAAGGGAGGCGGTCGTCGGAACTGCGCTAAAAGGTCGCATGGTACCCATACGACACTGTATCTGAGGTACAATCTGTATCTAAGGTACGTTGGCGATTAATGGAAGTTGAAACATGTTAAACATTATGTACATTGTAAAAGTTAAATGTTGCAACTATGTTGGTGATATGCATCTAGGTGTCGTGCATGAACAACTTTATAGAGGAATGCAAATATTTATCCCGTCAACTAGCACTACCGAGTGTTGACAAGCGCTTTCCTCTTGCTACTTTACTCAAGATTTACTGGTTTACTCTCAATGCTGTCTTTCTTAATTTGCCAAATTTTCAGTAAGAAATAAACATGAAAATATGTCTTTGTACACAGAAAAAGTACGCAGAGAAAAATGCGGTTACTCTGAATTCCGAAGGTTGCGAGTTTTTTCTTAACTAACTAAAGATATGTTCATTAAGAAACGAAGTAGTTTTAGTTGCCTTAGGTGGCAAGCCCTACCCCTACATAAAAACGCAAAATGTGTGAGTGATATACAGTATATAAAGCACGAAACGTACGGCTCTGACAACATTCTGTAGTCTCATTACTGATCGCAACAATGTGACAGTCGAAATCGACTTCAGCAATTGTCAATTTTTCATCCTGTTTGTAATTAATAAAGCGAAAACCGAAAGAAACATATCGTACACGTCATAGACAGACTTTCATGGTATAAAAATCAACTCAGTTAATGTTAAAGATGTACAAAGTGATTTCAACACCCCCTACTTTCTTAAAAGCCGACAATGGAAATTTTCAAAACACGTCTTCTATGTTTACATTTATTTAACTGACGTTCGCTATGTAGGTGGTATTTTTGTATAATATATGTTATTGGCCAGACAATCACCCTTTCAAATGCGTTATTGGCCAGACAATCACTCTTTCAGATGTAGTATTGGCAAGACAATCACTCTTTCAGATGTGTTATTGGCCAGACAATCACTCTTTCAAACGTTATCGGCCAGACAATCACTCTTTAAAACGTTATTGGCCAGACAAACACTCTTTCAGATGTAGTATTGGCCATACAAACGCTCTTTCAAAGGTTATTTGCCAGACAATCACTCTTTCAGAAGAAATATTGGCCAGACAATCGCTCTTTCAAACGTGATTGGCAAGACAATCACTCTTTCAAATGAGGTATTGGCCAGACAATCGTTCTTTCAGATGAAGTATTGGCCAGACAATCACTCTTTCAAACGTTAACGGCCAGACAATCATTTATTCAAACGTTATTGGCCAGACAATCACTCTTTCAGATGAAGTATTGGACAGACAACCGCTCTTTCAGATGAAGTATTGGCCAGACAATCACTCTTAAAACTTTATTGGCCAGACGATCACTCTTTCAAACGTTATTGGCCAGAGAATCATTCTTTGAGATGAAGTATTGGCCAGACAATCGATCTTTCAAACGTTATTTGCCAGACGATCACTCTTTCAATCGTTATTGGCCAAACAATTACTCTTTCAGATGAAGTATTGGCCGGACAATCACTCTTTGAAACGTTATCGGCCAGACAATCACTCTTTCAAACGTGATTGGCCAGGCTATCGCTCTTTCAGATGAAGTATTGGCCAGACAATCCCTCTTTCAAACGTTATCGGCCAGACAATCACTCTTTCAAACGTTATTGGCCAGACAATCACTCTTTCAGATGTAGTAATGGCAAGACAATCACTCTTTCAAACGTTATCGGCCAGACAATCACTCTTTCAAACGTTATTGGCCAGACAAACACTCTTCAGATGTAGTATTGGCCAGACAAACGCTCTTTCAAAAGTTATTTGCCAGACAATCACTCTTTCAGATGAAATATTGGCCAGACAATCGCTCTTTCAAACGTGATTGGCAAGACAATCACTCTTTCAGATGAATTATTGGCCAGACAATCGCTTTTTCAAACGTTATTGGCCAGACAATCACTCTTTCAAATGTTATTGGCAAGACAATCACTCTTTCAGATGAAGTATTGGCCCGACAATCACCCTTTCAAACGTTAACGGTCAGACAATCCCTCTTTCAAACGTTATTGGCCAGACAATCACTCTTTCAAATGAGGTATTGGCCAGACAATCGTTCTTTCAGATGAAGTATTGGCCAGACAATCAGTCTTTCAAACGTTATCGGCAAGACAATCACTGTTTTAGATGAAGTATTGGCCAGGCAATCACTCTTTCAAACGTTATCGGTCAGGCAATCACTCTTTCAGATTACGTATTGGCCAGACAATCGCTCTTTCAAACGTTATTGGCCAGACAATCACTCTTTGAGATGAAGTATTGTCCAGACAATCACTTTTTCAAACGTTATTGGAAAGACAATCACTCTTTCAGATGTAGTATTGGCAAGACAATCACTCTTTCAAACGTTATTGACCAGAGAATTACTCTTTCAAACGTTATTAGCCAGACAATCACTCTTTCGAACGTTATTGGCCAGACAAACACTCTTTCAGATGAAGTATTGGTTAGACAAACGCTCTTTCAAACGTTATTGGAAAGACAATCACTCTTTCAGATGAAGTATTGGCCAGACAACCACTCTTTCAAACGCTATTTGAAAGACAATCACTCTTTCAGATGAAGTATTGGCCAGACAATCACTCTTTCAAAGGTCATTAGCCAGACTATCACCCTTTCAAGTGCGTTATTGGCCAGACAATCACTTTTCAAATGTGTTATAGGTAAGACAATTACTCTTTCAAACGTTATTAGCCAGGCAATCACTCTTTCAGATGAAGTATTGGCCAGATAATCACTCTTTCAAACGTTATTGGCCATCCAATCCCTCTTTCAAACTTTATTGGCCAGACAATCACTCTTCCAGATTAAGTATTGACCAGACAATCACTCTTTGAAACGTTATCGGCCAGACAATAATTCTTTCAAACGTTATTGGCCAGACAATCACTCTTTCAGATGAAGTATTGGCTCTTTCAAACGTTATTGGCCAGCCAATCCCTCTTTCAAACGTTATTGGCCAGACAATCACTCTTTCAGATTAAGTATTGGCCAGACAATCACTCTTTGAAACGTTATCGGCCAGACAATCACTCTTTCAAACGAAGTATTGGCCAGATAAACACTCTTTCAAACGTTATTGGCCAGACAAACACTCTTTAAGATGAAGTATGGGCCAGATAATCACTCTTTCAAACGTTATTGGCCAGACAATCAGTCTTTCATAACATGTCGGTAAAAACTTTCACCGGCGTTATATTTGTCATATTTAAAAATGTTAACATTATGCGAGAGAAAATTAAACCTTGACTGAAGAGGTGTAATTAAAATTTAAAAATGCATGTATAGTTTGGGGAATAAAGGTGTATGTATGGCATACTTTACAGTGTCGATTACGTCGCTGCAATATTTTCTCGTCTCTTTCCTTTGACTTTTTTCATATCATAGCCTAACCTTTTCTTGAAATTAGACTTTGTATCGTTCCGACCTGGCTCATGGCTCTCTATTTGAAACTAAATCAGAATCATTCAAAGATGATGGAGATACAGCGGTGTTTATCGCGTCAAACGTCTTTGTATCTGCTACGTTACGGTAAAGGACAAATCGAATTTCAAGTTTATTTTTATCTAGGTAAAAGAGTCTAGGTCTCATCATTTGGTAAAGAAAATCAAGTAGATGGACTGTGGAAAGTCGTTATGATACTAGTTTTTCCTAGCGTATCCTGGTTTCGCATTCATCGTTGTCCTGCTTCTCCTGACATCGGACTTTAGTTGAGACGCGGCAATTAAAGTCATCGACTTTTGATGACCGATGCCACACACGCACGTGTGTTATCACTGGTAGCTGTACCATATCCAATGAATCAGACCCTGCCTCTGACGATTGTTTTGAAGAAGACAGAGTTAAGATGGGTATCACGTGCCTTAGCAAAGTTAGGCGGTGCAAAAGTTCGGCTCAAGTTAAGAGTGGCAAATTCGACAATAAGACCACATATTCTTGAACACAGCAAATGGAAGAGGGTTACATAACGCCTGGCAAAGGACCGTCTTCAACCTGAAAGTAGTACTAAAACATCGTATCAAACAAAGAGTCGCACGTCTCCAGGTGTACCCCGATTAAAAAAATATACCTATCATTTATGTAACCTTGTGTTCATACTTTAATGTGTACATTTCAAGAGGCAGACTGACGCACGGTTGGAAATGTGATTTGCCTTAAGGTAGCATGCGCCTCAAAAGTGAAGACTTAAACGTTTGCTCAAACTTTCCCGAAGGAATCTTTCAACCATTCTCTTTCAAATTCAAGAATAACAATCTGTGATCACCGTACAAATTTTGGTACTAGAAACCCAAGATTTACCGATATTTAAAATTCAAAATGGCCGCCATCCCTGTGTTAACTCTATCACAGTCCCTCACCACACTCTATGAAAAAAAATCGAATCTCGAAAAACTACGTCGGTAAAAAGTTTTATACCAATAGCTTTAAAATGAGTCTTCACAAGCCGTAGATCAGAAAAGAATTATAAAAGTTTGAGAGTCCGAATATCTGCCCCGACAGTCACCTGTAATCTAAATATGCCCATATATGGTCAATGATTCCATGGTATTCAAAATGCCCATGCGAGGGCGCTGTTTTTAAAAAGCGGCCACCCCCTTAAAATCTGTGATTGGTTAGATTCTCTCTTTCCATGGTAACTGTGGCAAAATTGGAACAGGTGACAGTATACCTTTAATAGTAAATAGTCACGTCATTATCCTCCGACACTTTTTTCCTTTGATAATATCTAAATCAGCAATCCCTATACTGGACAATATGGAGCTTGAAGTTGTATTTTAACGTACCTAGTGAGTGTCATTGAAGCAGGCCAGCAATCAAGGCAGTAAAAACTGAACTGATGAGAATTCCTTTCGAAATATTAATACCACTTTAAGTATCCGTTACCGTCATTTATCTTCTATAAAAAAGCATTAGCAGTTCTTTCTAATGTAGTTTGCTGATTACTGTGTTGCTGCGATGACGTGTTTGGCATCTGGTTTTATTTGAATTTTATGGATTATGTTTGATTGATTGAATGAAGTGAACAGGTGTTTGCAGATCGACGTTGGAGTCACGCGTGGCTCATTAAGGTTGAAAACTTTGAGCAGCACGTAAACAATTGCGGAGTCGCTATAAGTATTTTGATATGGCCGAACCACTCGCTGACATCCTATCGCAAATTCATATCGATGATAAGGCAGATTTCCACCTCACCGAAGTGGAGAAAGATTTTGCTTTCATCTCCATTATCAGAAACCAAGCTGCACCGCCACGTCAGAGAAACGTACTCCTGCAACAGAAACTGCAAGTACAAACAAAACAATAGTCTAGACCACAATGAGTGCTGTACTGCGTGTTTGAGAGGACAGAAAACTGCACATCCAGTTTTGATAAGTGACTTTGAAATCGTAATGTTCAGCTTCGAATGATCGTGAAAACAATAACCTTTCATACCACATAGTGCTGTTACATCACTGTGACCTGTAATTGATTTTGAGATGTACTTGAGAAATTTATTCAGTCCGATGCTTCTTCTTTGAAATTTTCTTTGCTCTGTATTTGATGGTAAAATACATTTCTTCTGGTCAATATGTCGCTGTTGGGGTTGTTGACTCGTCACCACATGTCTTTCTTTTTGTTAAAAAGTGTTCGATTTACAAGTAAATCGGACACTTTTAAACAAAAGAACTGTCCGATTTACTAGTAAATTGAACACTTTTAGACAAAAGAACTCGTAAAACGGACACTTTTTTAAAATAAAGAAAGCCATGTGGTAATTATAATATATTCGGTTATGGAAATTAGAAAGCGTGGTTAGAACAGTGGGCACAAGGCAGAGAGTGGTATAACGTTATTACCGCATATCCCAACTTCTTGAGACGTGCCTCTTTTAACGTCTCGTTAAGATTAATTAAGATGACTTGTGACTCTTTATCGTTGAAATATGATCTCTATATATACGATCTCTGCTTTCTTTGAAAGGTTCTGATTTTTCTTTGGATGAAGCCAGTAGTGCTTTTGTACAGGTTGTGAGTATTAGGAGTGAAATCACGATTGCTTTGAGAACATATCTGTTTGATCTCCATAAACATGATATTTCATCTCAATGGATATATCTTTGTGCCTTTATAAAACCTCCATATATTTCTTTTGCTTGGCATTTTCTACACAATCACAGTTACTATGGAAATAATGGTCATAACTTACATTAGCTATTATTCAGTGAAGCCACTACTTTCCCTGCTGATGTCAGAACATGACTTGCAATGGTGCCAGTCAATTCAAGTAGGAGGGTTGCTCTTTGAACCAGTAGATAAACAATCCACGCGCTTTAGTTTTTTATCATCTGCATTCAATTTTATTTCAAATGTTATTCGGATTACCGAGTTGGATAGGTATTTTTGCATAGAGCTAATGTGACTGAAGTTAGCCTATATCCAATGACACCCATTTGTACATGGCTATAAACATTCAGCGTTCTCAGTTTGGCTCACCCAGACAGATACAAACCTGTTCTAATCTCGATGACGTCATATTGGCCGGCTATTCTATATCCCCTATCCTCCAAGATATGTTTTCATTTCAGCTCCCAGTGATCGGTTCTGCTACGATATTTTTCTGACAGTTTGCCAGTCCATCCAGAGTATTGGCAATTTTTGCGATGTGTTTTCTTGCCTTTTTACAAGAAGAACATCTGTCTTAGTTCTTCGGCTACATGTTTCAGCTTGTCAGTCCTTTCTCGAAGATGTTCTTCATAGAATATCGTTAAGATGCCGAGATCGATTTCTGTTTCGTCATATAATCTGCCCTCTTCAGTAATTTCTACACAACCCCTCTCTAAAACTTCTCCGCTATTTTTTAATTGTCCTGGATGCTCCCTTAAGTTCTTAACATTTGCAATGGCAAGATCTTAAGTCGTGCAACAGCCAACATTTTCTGTCTTATTCGTACCCAATGACAGCGCCTTCCTAAATTTGAGCAATCTACTGTATCTTTCAGCTAAGTGTACATTGTCTCCCTCAGCGGCAACACATTGCTGGTCAAAGCTGTGAGAGGTTTTATTGTTCATCAATTACACATTTCGTGTCCGCCTATTTTAGTTCAACTTACCGCTTCAAAGCTTGGTATAGATTAAAATTATCAACATATTCTAAGAAGAATTCGGAATCGTACAGCTGACAATGCATTGGAACCAAGCACCTGGAACACTGGCAAGTCTGATCGTTTCATCGAAATTATTTCTGAGCTTGGGCTTCTTCAATCCAACCCCCATAACACATGTAGCTCACACATTCTAGACTTGGTACGTAGCAATGATGCAGGAGTAGTATCAGTTAGCCAAACCGACCCAGCTGTGCTATCCGATCACAGTGCACTGGAATGCTCATTATCACATCGGACCATTGGAGGTGTGAAAACACATGAGAACTTTGTATACAACTTCAAAAGGGCTGATTTTCAACGTCTTATCCAGACTCTTATGCAAATAAGAAACACCAAACTACACACATACTATGGGTGATGCGGTGCTTCCTTACTGACTGCAAAGCTCCCGCGTTTATTGAAAAAACAGGACTTAAATAAAGAAACAAGAAAAAGGGAAGACCAAACAAGGAAACCATGCAAATCGCTCAATAACAAACTACGATGTCGAAAAACCACTTGTGAACTACAAAAAGAGCATATAGCCGTCCAGGAAAACCAGAGAGAAAACCCTAATACAAAAAATTAGGAAAAACTCTGGAAACCTGTACCCGAATACTATGCTACATATGCTCCCAACAGATGTCGGGTATCATCTTGGAAAATAGGACTAAGATCCTAATGGAAAAAATGACATAACGGGGAAAAAAAATAAACAAAATGAGAAAATTCAATACTACAGTAGGAAAAAAATAAACCTTACAAAGTCAATGTCGTTTATAACTACACTAAACATGCACGGAGAGAAGCACTGCTAGACTGAAATCACATAGCTCTCAAAACTTTATAAATACACCACAACAATACAACACCTGTAATGAACAGCATTCCAATCACTTGATTGGCCCCGCACTGGCATGTGACATCTTAACAAGACAATTTCCCGCTTTACTGCGAATCGCGGGAAATTCCATGTCTTATCCAGACTCTTATGCAAATAAGAAACACCAAACTACACACACATACTATGGGTGATGCGGTGCTTCCTTACTAGACAAACTAAAGAACGGGCAAATGCGCCACTTGTGGTTTACAAACCCAAACTTTTTGAAACCTCTAGCCTTTTTGCTAGAGAATCTTCAACATAACCATCTTTAGCCGATTCGGACTTCCAACGACCATGGCGCTTCCAACAACGATCCCCTACTCCTGCATTTGCTGCAGCGGTCGCTCCACCAGATCGTATGGAGTGCAGCCCAAAAGATTTACCATCTATACCTACTTCATTTAAGCGTGAAACGATCGCAATTCTCGCCCTACTGTAACTTAACTTTTTGTTACCAGACACAAACTTACAAGTGTTTCTTGATCTATAAATCGGCTTAAACAGAAAATCTGAAGAATTCAAATCAATACCTGCTACAGCAGAGTATCTCAAAACATACTATAAGGACATGCAATGGAATCAAGCTTTGAAATGACCAACTCATTACCTTGACGATACTGATCTGTTTTACTGTGACAAATATACAGATTCAAATGGTCTGAATTGACGGTTACATCACAACATCTTATGTTGCTACATTCATCATATCTGAGAAAACCAGAAAAAACAAAAAGAATCATTGTAAGATCACGCAAAATTAACAAATCTGTGCAAGATTGAAAATTGGAACAAAGTGTTTGTAACATGCCGGTTGTTACGGGATCCTTCTTAGATTTACCGACTGAACAATGTCTCTTGGCACTTTCTGCTAAACTTTGAACAAAAGGGTGAATTGTAGGATCTGAAAATCCGCTGGTTTCATGAGCCCACTTGATGGCGTAAATGTAACTTGAAATGACATTAGCCGAACTGTTCTGCTCGATGAGATGGGTGATGAATAAAGCTACATGGACCGCATTTGCTGGAAGAGCTCGTTCTCCTTTGTCTTGAATAAAGTCCTGCCATTTTCTGAAATAACCAAAATATTTCTTCACGGTGTTATCACTTCTTGATGATACAAGATGTAACGGCATTTTCTTTGCCAAATCCAATAAGTCAGGATGAGTCAAAAACTTCCCATCGTCACTTGCTGATTTGATTGCTTCTTCTAATTTTAGATCTGCAAAAAACATGAAATCAATCGTCATACGACCATACCTTGCGATAAATTTCTACGGTATTATTTCATTCATCGCAAAAAGAAATTCGAATTGCTAGCAAATCAAACTTTAAAGTTTGACCACTGAAAAAACCATTTCGTCCCCTACCCGGCACGATCACGTTCTTCCTAGGAAGCGAACGAGAGTCTAAGACAAAATTCGCAAACTGTTTGCCATTTCGGCAAAAAAAAGCGCCAAAACTGGGCAGAACGCCAACAAGGAACTACTAATGTTCCCTCTGCTTTGTCAGACGACAACTTTTTCAGAACTCGTATAATCACACTTGGTGGAGGAACTAACCAATTGTTATCACCTTTCCACAATTGAGAGAAAGCATTAATAGCTTCTGAACCGGGACACCAGAATTTTGAATTGAACCTGAAACACTTCGTGTTGTAATCCGTAGCAAAACGATCAACTGTATGTGGACCCCAAGTATTATCCAAATACTTAAAAATCTTCTCTGAGATACCCCAGTCATCACTATCATCAATCCTACTGAGCAAATCTGCCCGCACATTATGCTCTCGAGGCACCCACAGTGGAGTTATATTTACTCCCCTGTCTTTACACAATGTAACGATTTTTACAGCAATATTCTGTAAATCTGGCACCTTGCTGCCTGCGGTCAAAATTCTCGCCACGTTCATGTTGTCAGTTTTCAGTTGGACCCTTGTCCCTTCCAAGTTCGTTTTAACAGATTCCAAAACACGATATACTACTTCCAACTCTCTCCACGTGGAGCTTTTCAAACTTTCTGTGGCAGACCATGAACCACTGATCTCTTGCCCACTCTGGTTAAGGAGATAACCGCCATAACCTCTCGACGAAGCATCAGTATACAATATTTCCTGATAGCTATCAACACGTGACAACGGTGTTCCGTTAAGAGTTTTCACATTGCTCATCCAAAAAAACAATTCACTCACAGCTAAAGCGTCGATAAAAACACAAGAATCCCAACTTGCCTTCTTTTCAAGGCATGTATAAAGATATCGCGTGCGGAGTCTAACCAAAGGTCCAATGCCTCCCTGCATAGAAATAATTTGTCCAATGACGGAAGCAAGTTTCCTAGCTTCGAAACAACCTTACCCGCAGCAATAGCCTGAATAAGACTATCCAATGACGAAACCAATTTTTGAATTCGACAATCTGTAACGTAAACAAAACCCTCACTCATATCCAGGCGATGACCAAGCCAATTTAATGTAAGTTGTGGCTGCCAGTGGCATTTCTCACTGGCCAGTTAGAAACCAAACTGGCCAATGTCCATTTTGACTGAATAACTTACCTTTTGGGTAATCTCTTTGCCTGCAGGGCCACCCATACCGTCATCAATAAACATAAACACCTTGAAACCCTGACTACGCCAAAGCTAACCAAAACACGCGCAACTTTCGTGAAAATGTACGGGGCTGTTGATAAGCCAAAAGGCAAAACATTAAAAACAAAAAATGTCAGGACTCCGTTTACAGGCCAAGCAAAACCCAAAACGTACTATGCTCTTCAAAATTTCGATGTGATGATATGCAGACTTAAGATCAAACGAAAACAAAAAATCGCCTTGTGCAAAAGCCTGCCTCGCAGAAGAAACATCCTCGCAACGAAACTTAAACTTGAATAAACACAGATTAACATGCCTGCAGTCAAGCACCAATCTCTCCTTCCCAGCGCTTCCAACGGCAACAGTTAAGGGATTAACTACATGAGGACGGAAATCTACTTTAGAAATGCAACCCTTAGCCAAGAGTTTTTGACCTCCCGATCGACAAAAACAGAATGAACCAACGCGGACCTATTATTTACTAACTGTACTCTTTCCGGAGTAACTTTCAACGGCAATTTATAGCCCGATTTAACCACATCCAAGACATGGGAATTCGCTCCCGCTTCAACCCACTTATTCAAAGCCTTAGCTAAACTGCCTACGGGACTAACCACCGGAACAGACACCGCAGTATCTGAAGATGACTGATTCAAAACACGGAAATTTAAATCTGAACAAAAACCAAAACCGTCACTAGGAACATCTGCGAAATCTGTATCGCATTGCAATTCAACGTCAACCTCATCGTTAATTAACACCTGACTATTAAAATAAGACAAATATTCACTGTAAATACTTATCTTTTCAACTGCGCTCCCCAAAGAAGAATTCCGGTTGGTGTTGAAGATGGGGCACTCGTTTCTCCAATGGCCTAACTTCCACAAGCAAAACATGAACCGGACTTTCTCTGCTGGTTGCCGCTGGAAGTTGCTGAGAAATTAACCTTTTCTTTCTCGGTTTGGTAAGGACTCCACCGAAAGTTTCCAGAACTGTACCCTTTGGCGCGTCGCTTGGCCAACTGCTCTTTTTTCTTTCTGTTAGCTCTAGTTTCGGCCTTATAAATTCTTTTTTCGTCATCAGATCCTTCAGCTAGTTCGTGGGTCTCGTATTCTTCCACTAATAACCACCCGAGGTCAGATTTATCGGCCATCCGTACTAATTTCTGTCTATGAGCTAAAAGTTCCATACCTTTTGCGATGTGCTCTTTAGCAGTTGTAACTTGGGGATTTACTTGCTGCGAAATGGAATGGAGCTGCGTGTGCGCTTCTAACATATGGTCCGCCACCTTCTGGTTAAACTTAAACTGCGCCTCACACCCTTTCTTCTTAAAAACTGGCGTTTCTGTGTACTTCATCTCTTTGATAGCATTAATTTGTGACTGTGAAAATTGTCGTTGGCTGGCTGTGATATCGTCCTTCAGCCCTTGCATTCTGCTTGTCACCAGATTCTCCAAATTCGCCAAAAGCTTATCACTGTTCTTAGCTACTGCCTCCTGCCTTGCCCTTGCACCACGCTCTTCAAGGATTGCATATCTATAGAAAAACCTGACTGCTGGTGAGCCATCTGAACGCATGGAGAGCGAAAAAACGGGAGAAAACTAAACATGCACGGAGAGAAGCACTGCTAGACTGAAATCACATAGCTCTCAAAACTTTATAAATACACCACAACAACAATACAACACCTGTAATGAACAGCATTCCAATCACTTGATTGGCCCCACACTGGCATGTGGCATCTTAACAAGACAATAATTTCCCGCTTTACTGCGAATCGCGGGAAATTCCATATCTAAAAAACTCAACTCAATTTAACACCCTGGAGTATTCTCGACTCTGCTGATACCATTGATGAATGCGCTGAACTTTTCTACGACATCTTGTTTGCAGCTATAAATGAAAGTGTTCCTAAGGTACGAATCAAGAAAAGAAAATTCCCAACGTGGTATACGCAGGACTTGATTTGTTTACTCAAGGAAAAAGAGCAAGCTCGCAAAAAATACCGGGCTTCATTGAATCCTGCAGACTATTCTCGTTTCTCGCGTATGCGTGAATTTAAATTACTACGTAATTCTATTTACGAAGACCACTTACTTGAACTGCAAAATTCAATCAGCGCAAATAGTAAACGTTTTTGGTCTTTCGTTAATAGTAAGCATAATAATAGGTCATCACCCTCTTCTGTTAATTATAAGGGACTTTGGCCGAAAATTCAAAAGATATTTCTGAACTTTTTAACCATTATTTTCAATCCATTTTTACTAAAGATAATGTGACAGATTTGCCAGAATGTAATCAGTACTCTTGCAATGTTCTTAACACTTTCAACATATCAGCTGATCAATTACTAGCTGCATTGAAAGAGATCGAGCCGACGAAAGCGTATGGTCCTGATGGCATTTCAGGAATTGCGCTGATGAGCTGTTCCTCTTAAAATTATATTTAATAGGTCTTTGCAACAGGGTGTTTTTCCAGCTATTTTCAAGCGTGCAAACGTTGTCCCTATTTTTAAAGCTGAGGACCGAACTGAGGTTGGAAATTACAGACCAAACTCACTTTTGCCCTTATCCAGTAAGATTTTTGAGAAACTAGTGTACAATAATCTTTTTAATCATGTTAAATCTGTCATATGTGAAAGTCAACATGGGTTTGTCAGCGGCCGTTCGACCACGACAAATCTGATATCTTATATTACAACCCTTTTCAGAATTAGAGCGCGAAGCCACTGCAAAGAACTGCAATAAAACTGCTTACACTAATTAGTTTCAGCTGTAGCCGTGGCCACTTTGGTGTTGAACCATAGGGGGATTCAATCTCCGATGATGACGATGACGATGATTAAATATTTAAAAATGAAGATAAATAAACATATATTTGGACTCAGTAAATTTGTTGTTATTGTTGTTGTTATAGTTGTTGTCGTCGTTGATACTATTTGCAGAAAAGAACAAAGTATGCGCTGCAAATTTCAACACAGCCTAACTATACATGTGCGTCGCAAATTCAATACAGCCTAACTGTACATGTGCGTTGCAAATTCAATACAGCCTAACTATACATGTGCGTTGCTGCCTAACTATACATGTGCGTTGCAAATTCAATACAGCCTAACATTACCCAAGGGGTGTCACTTCATTGCCACACACTTTTTTTCGATCGCCAAAATGCACCTAGCATGCATCGAAATCGGTAAAATTCGACGTTGGGTCAAAGCACATTAGTCCTTCTCAATAATACTCCAACATTTTTACCTCTTACCGATGAAAAGTCTAGAAATCAGCAAGTTTTTCAGCGTATCTGGACGTCTCTTACATTTCCGATTTAAAAGGCGCGGCAGTGTATTGAGTCACGTGGGCGCTTTTCAAATCGAACCAATAGCAGAGCTCGCCAAAATGCACCCAGCAAGCATCGAGAGCGGTAAAATTCGATGTAGGGTCAGAGCCCGTACTGAACGAATGGGCCCAGCGTGAAAACCCGGCAGTAACGTAAGTTTCTCACGTCTTTGGAAGACTATGGGTGACACTGTCTGCGTGCGTCTGCATACGAAATTCTGGTAACTTTACAGTTCCAGTTCACCCGCAGCAAGAGATCGTTCTTTCCAAAGATGTGAGAAACTTACGTTGCCTCCGGGTTTTCACGCTGGTCCATTCAGCTCTGCTATTGGTTCGATTTGAAAAGCGCCCACGTGACTCAATACACTGCCGCGCCTTTTAAATCTGAAATGTAAGAGACGTCCAGATACGCTGAAAAACTTGCTGATTTCTCGACTTTTCATCGGTAAGAGGTAAAAATGTTGGAGTATTATTGAGAAGGACTAATGTGCTTTGACCCTACGTCGAATTTTACCGATTTCGATGCATGCTAGGTGCATTTTTGGCGATCGAAAAAAAGTGTGTGGCAATGAAGTGACACCCCTTGGGTAATGTTAGGCTGTATTGAATTTGCAACGCACATGTATAGTTAGGCTGTATTGAATTTGCAACGCACATGTATAGTTAGGCTGTATTGAATTTGCGACGCACATGTATAGTTAGGCTGTGTTGAAATTTGCAGCGCATACTTTGTTCTTTTCTGCAAATAGTATCAACAACGACAACAACTATAACAACAACAATAACAACAAATTTACTGAGTCCAAATATATGTTTATTTATCTTCATTTTTAAATATTTAATCATCGTCATCGTCATCATCGGAGATTGAATCCCCCTATGGTTGAACAAGGTTACTTGATAAAGACCAAAAAGTCTGCTTGTACAAAGGCAAAACTAGCTCTGTCTGAGGCTCGAGTTGTAAATGAGAGTTTACTATTGGCACCCTGTGTTCAAGATTAAGATACAATGTAACATTACCATGCACTGGTCCATGTACAAATCTTTTTTATTTCAACTTCCCAGACAAACTGTCTGCATGGGACATACAATGTTGTCGACTTTGCCAGCTGGCTACAGCTGAAACTAATTAGTGTGAGCAGTTTTATTGCAGTTCACTGCAGTGGCTTCGCGCTCTAATTCTGAAAAGGGTTGTAATTATATCAGCACAGTGATGGACAAAGGAGGGCATGTTGACTCTATTTACTTGGATTTTTCAAAAGCTTTTGACTCGGTCGACCACACTTTGTTAATTCATAAACTTCAGTCATATGGTAAAGGTGGTAATCTGTTAACCTGGCTCTCCACATATCTTGAATGGCATTTACAAAGGGTAGCTTTTGACGGAGAACTGTCATCATGGGGACATGTCACATCAGGTCCCAAGGGTCTATTTTGGGTCCGCTCCTTTTTGTACTTTATATCAATGACATGTCTGAATGCATGAACCATGCAAATTTATCTTTGTATGCTGACGATTCCAAGTTATTTATGGTCACTACTGATATGTCCGATTGCATCAAACTACAACAAGATATCAACCAGGTTGTGAAGTGGACGAGCAAATGGAAGTTGTCATTAAATGTTAAAAAATGTTCATGTATTTCATTCACTTTGAAAAAAAAACGTCAAAATATATTTCCTTACAGATGTGCTAAACAAACTATTTTGACTCGCACCAACTTTGTAAAAGACCTTGGTGTATTTTTAACAAGTAAACTTAACTGTAGTATGCATATTAACAATGTTGTTTCAAAGGCTTTTAAAATGCTTGGATTTATCAAGCGTTCTTGTAAATATTTTAATAGCATCAAAGTTTTTAAAAATATTGTATGTCTCCTACGTCAGAAGCCACGTTGAATACTGCTCACCCATCTGGTCCCCTCATCAATTATATTTAATAAAGAAATTAGAAAGAGTCCAAATAAAATTTATCAAGTATCTTTGTTTCCGTTCATCGATGGCTTACTCAAGGGCTCTGTATAGTAACCTATGTTATGAATTTCGCCTTCCCACATTGGAGAACAGGCGAAAATTTTTAGACATTCTTTTTCTTTATAAAATCCTTCACTCAGTTTATAGTGTACCAGATGTTCTTGCACAGATTCATTTTAACGTTCCTGCTTTAACATTGCATCGTGATGTTCTTTTTAGACCAGTGTCAGCACGTACGAATATCTTGAAACACTCATTTTTATCACTATCTCAGACATATTTTAATTCTATCTGTAACAAGCAAAATTTAGATATTTTTTAATAACTTCAGTAATTTTCGTCATGGATTATGTAAGATCCTTTTTTCTGAATAATTACTTTTATCGCGATGTTTTTCTGTGTATCTTTCGCTTTATTGCTGTTTTTTGTTTTTTTCTTATGTGAATTCTCCTGTCTGTTTGTTTACGTTGTAACTGTTATATATATTTCGTTTTTGTATTATATTTTTATTTTCAAACGAACCTGTTATTGGGGCAACCTGTTGGTTCGAGATTAAATAAAATTAAAAAAATAAAATAAAAATAAAAAAATCTACGTTTTCACGAACGCCTTTCGTGCTTTGGAGATGCTAAACTCATTACCTTTCATATCCCTACAATATTTTGGTTTTTAAAATGCTATTTCCAACTTGTTTCGAAGTCAGAGTCGGGAATACTAAGCGTGTGACAAGGATTATCAACTTCATCAAATCATAAAAGAAGTCTGAAACATTGGTGACAGGAGATTTGTCTATAGTTCATCGCAACCGATTATCAAAGTCTGCGCTCGCAGTACAAGAATATATTTCCGAACACGTAGGGTTTCAATTCGTGTGTTGCGCATTATTCTATCATATTTACGCTAAATTGATAATATCATTGATCGGCCTGACTTTAAATGAATAATACAATGCATGCTACGACATTTATTACTGTTCAAAAGATGTCGTAGATTAGATATCACGTGTCGCGTCATTACATCAGCAAGCCATACAATCATCGCCGTTGTTCGTGTTTGTTTAACTAAGCACTAGAAGCTAAGTGTTCTCCAACGTTTAAGGTAGTACGTGCCTTGATGGTAAAAAATAAACTTTTGCCCAAACTTTTCAAAAGGAAACTTTCAACAATTCTCTTTCAAAAGAAAGATACACATTAGGAGTTACCGAGAAAATTTGGTACCTGATAAATAAGTTAACTTAATTTTTCCCGATATTTGAAATTCAAAATGGCCACCATTCCTATGTTAACTTGAAGGGAAAAAGTAAAATGTTCGATTTTAACAAAACCAAATAGTGAATTTATTAATAACTGCAAGCGCTTCAAATGAACCACCACACAAGTGGTAGATCAGAAAGGTTTTGACAGGGGCGCTTTCTACCTTAAGACTATACTGCGGTATTTTTATGATACTCTCGACGCTTGCATGGTAACAACACGAAAGTTATTGTTGTGTTTACTCCAAACGGGGACAGAAGTGTGTTGCAAGTTCTCCGTAGTAGAATCCAGCGAGGCACGTGACATGTCTTTCCAAGGGGTATTCCTACAGGTGAATAGCTTCGTAAAAGCTAACGAGACTTCGATACAAAACTTGGTTATTGTCCTGCTAATTTTCGGCAGCGAGTCGCTCTTAGAACTCGTCGCCTTTAAATGTCCCTGTGACGAAAGTCGCCGTCAACTCTACTCGTGGATGTTTATTTTTGGTCCAAGTTTAGGACTTTTTGTCATAGGTGAGTCCAAATTGCTTAAACTTGACATAATTATACTTCCTTTTGACTATTTAGCATTTTCTATCGTCTGTTAGCCGTAATTGCGATCTAAGTTCTCTTTATGGTACACCTTACTGTTTGTGGTTTGCTTGTTTTTTTATTGATTGAAAACGATTCATTTATGGTCCTTTTATGTGTAAGTTTATAATGCCGCGACCTTATGTGATCGATATCCGACCGTCCGGAAATAAATATTACATGAAGAGGAAATATATGGACACGTTTTTAGATTTCTCATCGTTGCCTATAGCTTATTTTCATGCTAATGCGAATAATTCTTAAGAAACTCCAAAATCGCCTAGGTAACGTTCTGTTGCCTATTTTGATTCAGTTTGCGTTTTAGCAAACAAAAAAGAAATATGTACGGCAGAGATATTTTCTGTTGAACTACCTAAACACGAACAGTGACATTGTTACAAATTGTGTGTTTTCCGTGAAACACGACCACTTCTGCGCCTCACGTCTCTTATATTTTGCCAATCAATAGTAAAATTAGCTATTTTTATTGACTCAGTCCGACATAATTTATGATCAAACTTCATTCTTTGCCGATGAGGAGAAAGATAAACCCATTGTGTTCATAAAACTATTGCCGTTCAGTGTTTACTGATTGTATCTATCGAGTTCACAATACTTCTGAATCGTTACCTTCAAACAATAAACTGAGTTGGGTATACCTATTAGGTTTTCACTTAATTAGTCCCAACGGACACCGTCGGGGGGGGGAGGTTTGGTCACGGCCTTCCGTCACGGTCCGTGCGTCTGTCCGTGCGTCTGTCAGTCCGTTCACGCAGATATCTCAGAGATGCCTGGAGCGATTTCATTCAAATTTAGTAAAAGGATTACTCCCTATGTCATACATATATATGTACATCAATTTGTTTTGTGATCCGATCCAATATGGCCGCGTGACGGCTATTTTATTTAAAAAGTGGGGACTATGTCATTTACAATGACTTTATGAAAAAGTAATCTGTTTTTTAGAGCGCGCGATGCACTAATTTGATTAGACTTTGTAAAGATGTTCGTCACACCCATGTTCTGATAGCACACAATGAGATGTCAGTATTGCGCAATTAATTGCTAATTTGCATATTTGATAAATTTTTGTATTAGGGTGATATGTCTAGAAATACTGTAGCAAATTTTCTGAATTTTGGTACAGATCTTTAGCATACAGTCTCGAAATAGTGTACAAAGTCACTTAGCAGTGACGTGCAAATTAATTGCTAATTTGCATATTTCATGAATTTTCCTAATTAGTGGACTATGTCCAGAAATACTATATCAAATTTTATGAAACATGGTACAGATGTTGTTCTTTTAGTTGTTGTTGTTGTATTTTATTTATTTAAGTGTCCTATGTGGACTTATGCACATTATGCTTATGCAAATAAGTTACAATGAAGTGTTTTCTATTGTCACATCTAGCCCGCTGGGCTTATAAGACACGTTAAAATAGTACATATCACATTGAAGAAAAAAAGGAATACATTATTTGTAAAGTGTGCTTTTTCTTCTAGAAAATTTCTTATAAATGTAGTCTGCTACATCACTACAGAATTTTGTCATAAGTATACATAACTTTTTTCATTAAAATCTGGCATAACAGTCAATATCTTGTCTAAAAGTGACTTACGGTAATCTTCATACAGAGTGCATTGAAACAAAAAATGAAATTCATCTTCAACATTAAGAGGACAGAATTCGCATAACCTTTGTTCCACTCAAATAACTGAATCTCCCCGTTTCTATGTTAAGTGGGAGTATGCCCGTCCTAAACTGGGCCATGAGAGACTGCTTCTCAACCTGTCAAATACTTTTCTTTTCCGTATTCCTTTTGAAAAATACAATACGTTCTTAAGGTTCCAAGACAAGAAATTTGACCTTTTTAATCTAACAATTCTCTAACGGTTAATAAGCTCAGAACCCCTGTAAAGTATACATTATCTGAAAGCCTAGATATACGGGAACATTTTGGTAACCACAGTGTCTCCATTGTTTGCATAACTATCACGTGACACGGTAATTTGCATAACCTTTCAAAAAACGGTTTTCCCTATGTTTTGTCTCAATACTTCACAATATCTGACTCAAACTTGCTGGAATGCAAGCTGTCACAACGCTCTTCCAAAGTGTGTCTCAGATTTTTTATATCTTGCTTAGTTTGTTTGGAGCACAATTTTAAAGAAATCAACTATGCTTAAATTCACTGCTCTGGAAGTTTTTCTGGCATAAAAACTGTTGTAGAAGGTTTAAAAAAATTCTGAGACATACTTTTGAAAACCCTACAGAAAGCTTGCACTCACACAAATTTCAGCCACATATCTCAAAGCATTGAAACAAAACATAGGGAAAACCGATTTTTGAAAGGTTATGCAAATTACCTGTCACGTGATAGTTATGTAAACAATGGTGACACTATGGTAACCAGACTGTTGCCCTATATCTAGGCTTTCCGAAAATATACAATTTACGGGGGTTCTGAGCTAATTAAACACTTGAGAATTGTTGGTTTAAAATGGTCAATTTCTTGTCTTGGAACCTTAATTTTGACTTTTGTTGAACATTTCATTCCCATTTTCCAGCATGGAAGTTTTTTAACATTTCACGCGCTTTTTCTGATTTTATAGTTTCTCGGTTCATAAATTTACTTTGTACGCCAATTTTTGAGAACACACTTTTTATATCGTTAGACCAATATTTTGTTTGCAAACTATAATCCCATAGAAAAACTGATTTCGTCATTCTGTTATCTTGTGTTTTCAACAGTCTATTCCAGAAACGTAACATACCAAGCTTTCGACGAAAACTTGAGTTATCCCAACCCATATCTCCATTTAAAGCCAACTTTGGTGCATATTTGTACACCAATGAAATATCTCAATGCTCGGTCTTGTATTGTATCAGTTATTAAACTAACCAAAGCCCAATATACCCGCACAGTAGTCTAAAATTGGTATAACACAGGAATTGTACAAGGTAGAAAAAGTATTGTAAAGGAGTTAATATCTTAGTATTGCAATACTGTATGCAGGTATTAAGCAGTATCCTGTCAATTAATAGCTAATTTGCATATTTGATGAACTGTCATAATAAGTGTGATATGTCTAGAAACGCTGCATCAACTTTGATGAAACGTGGCACAGTCTAATGGTGTGCATAGATATGCAGTAGTATCGTGTTAATTAACTGCTAATTTGCATAGTTAATTAATTTTCTTAAATAGGCTGATATGTCAAGAAATGTTCATCAAAATTCATGAAACTTGGTACAGATGTTGAGCTCACATTGTTTTAACATTGAAGAAAGACACATAGCAGTGTCATGTCAATTAATTTTCAATTCACATATATAATGAACTTTCCTAATTAGAGTGATATGTCAAGAAATACTTCAAATTTGATGAAAGTTGGTACAGATGTTGATCTCACAGTGGTATAAAACAATTCATTGACACTTAGTAGTATCGCTTATTAAATGTGGTACAGGTGATAATCTGTCAGTGTTGTTTGGCAACATCTTGTCGATTAATTATTGACATATTAATATCATTTTGTAATTAGGATGGCAGCCTACATTGGTTTTATGTTTTCACCATCATGGAACTCATTCTTAAACAAAGAACCGATTGATGATCAGGACTCTATCCTCTCCAAGAACTTGTAATTATTCAAGCATTCACAAGTAGGGACTATGTCATCAACGATGACTTGCTTGTTCATATCTTAAAGATCTGTATTACTTCAGTGTCTTATAAGCCCTAGGGGCTGGTTGTGGCAATACATGTCCACAATTACAAACGGTACTTTAATAAATAAGATAATAAAGAAAATAAAGATAATATAACATAAAATTAGGCTCCAGGTTGACAATAATGCAAATTGCTATGGCAACCCGCGCCCAGCGAAACGTTGGAACTGCAAGATACAATGGCGCAGGTAGGTGTCGACAGTCTAACACTTGTAGCGTCCGGACATTTTAGACTCCGGTAAGAATACAATAAATCTAATGGCGAGACATTTTTATTAAGGTAATGGTCCAGTGACAAGTGTTTACAGGTATAACGCGATAAAGCTATGCGAAAGACAAACACTAGAATGCTACAGCGACAGCGGTAATGCTACGGTGCATAGAACCACGGTGGTGATAGAACAAAATATTCGTGATTTATTGATGTACCTTCAAGTCACTGTATCAGAACAACCAACAGTCACTCCGCTATATTTTCGTCCACTTCCTTTCCTTCTTTCCATTTTGACTTGTTCTCACTTGTCAAACGCCAAGCTTTGTTTCCTTCCAGGTGTCACTATGTCAAACATGACCTGGAGGTTAGTCACGGGTTGCTGTCGATCACCTGGTGGACTCAAGGAATTCTTAATACCTCGTCATTCCTGCAACGGTGGTTGCTTAGGACTGTCTTACATCTGCATCCGGGCTCTTTTAGCGTCGAGTGCTTGGATTTTCATCGCCTTTATGAATGCATCGTAAGTATAGCTCGATAGTGCTGGGTGATAATAAGCAACAGAAAATAGAATTTGTTTTTAGTGCTCGAGACTAAAGGATTTTAATTGTAAGGTTGTTTCAAGTTGTTTGAAGTTGCGAACCAACTGATCGGGCCTTTAGCGCACATTCTGAGATCCATGACCTACATGTTTGTGCAAACTGTGTACTCGATCGATCGGTGGACGAAAATGCGATAACTAAGCATCGTCGTAAACCACGCGCCTCTTTACGGCAAGAGCTCAGCGCTACCCGTCAAGAGATTTTTGCGTAGGTCAGCGGAGCGGAAATTATTGCTCTGGCTCGCGAGAATGTAACTAAGTGGCTAACTAAAAATTTAAACTAAGCAACTACATAAGTAACTAACTAACTAACCAACAGACTAGCTAACTAGCTGGCTAGCTAACTAAACAAAGTGAATGGCGAGTTCCTTTTTGCCTCTTGCACAGGCAATGGCAATAGTGACATCATGTCTAAAGACCATCATGGAGACTATTGACTAGAATGCTATAATATGTGATTCACAGCAATGCAAAAGCGCAGCGGCGAACAAGATGATATAATTTACAGCCTTCTACGTCACCTAGTTCATTCTCTTTACATTGAAATCTCTTCCAACTTGTCATTTCATTCGGGAACCGTCATTCAATCCATCAATATGTCTCCTGGCTCCTGGTCTTCGGGTGTATTGAATCTATAGACCCTTTAGATTATATACCACTATGTAAGATTTGTGTCCAATGCATCATCATCAAAATCATATTTCTGTTTGTTATTGTCGTTTCCTAATGAGCGCAGATAAATTTTCACTTAGATCACGTGATCTCTGTCGAGTTTTCTTACAGAAATATGCTACCCTCAAAGTCTTCATCTGAGTACCGTGCATTTTCCCGATTCAGCCTGGTCTACAGTCCTTATTTATCCATGTATATGTATCCTGTCGGTAAAATGCTAGGGTCATTGACATTGTCGATACACTGCAAGATCCGAGGTGCTAGTTTCTTATGGACAACATCTTTGTTACGTATCAATCTGTAGCGTGTATAGCGACGGTAATGATAAGGTGGAAGCGATACACTTACTTTCATTTGCATAGAGTAGCACTTCACAGCATTAGATGACGTCCCGATGGTAACGTCACACACAAAGTTGGACATCTGTTTTCTTGCGGCAAAAAAAATTTGTTGTAGCTTGTTCATCAAAACAGCGATAAAGAAGCCTTTTGAAGCATAATAACATATTTATTCTATACACTGCTATGGATACAATTAGTATACTCCCCATTGTCAAATGATCAGTAAGTTTTACTACAATTAAAAAATACCTTTTCAATTTTCTGAATAAAACAAAATGATGGAAATCTTATTTACTCCACACAAGCCTAAAAATGAGTTCGTAAAAGAAGGATACCAGCAAAGTATTGTAAATCTTGAAAGTCTGAACATCTGCCCACCAGGCTTTACGAGTTTTACATTTTGTCGGTAGATACTACGCTTGCGCAGTGAGTAAAAGACCGTGTCAGGCGGACGAGGATACACCAGTACTTGATGTCAGTGACAGGGCGTTCTCCCAGAGCATAGGGTTGATGATCTTGGTGTTTGGGTTACTAATACTCCTGATTGGTATGTTCCTATGGAGAATGTGTTCAGTTTACACCTACGAACACCAACGATTTGCAGACATTTACAGGGATCTCGAGCGGAAGGCTTTCATCGAACGATCAAGGGTACGACGAAACAACTTTGGTGATATGACACAACGACGGCACAAATAAAGTTTGCAAAAATTCTAATGAAATTCTGTCTGTGATGTTAAACACAACAATTCGTTTTATATATGCGACCACATTTCATGCACTTTTTATGTGCAATTTGTGTATGCCGTACCAAATAATTACCATGTTGAGGCGTAATCGATGATTTTACCTTACACACGTCGATCAGTAATTTCAGATATAAAACGTAACGAATTTCGAGGTCGTTGTTGGCCGAATATTTGCCAGTATGACGAATCTTAACTTTTCTTACACCCTACTTGCAAATGTTCTGTTGTTTTTGACGTTTTGGCATCTTTCTCGAAATGCACTGGCATTTGTAAGAGAATGGCTGAATTTAAATAACAGTTTAGCTGACTTTATCACAGTTACGTAGAAAATGACAACAGCAAAGACACCTTTTAAAAAACTAAAACAGTATATCTATTTATTATACAGTTCCTATTCTTTTTAGGGTCTATTTGCAGTTACAAGAGTCCCCGTATATTTTTGTAGCCGTTGATGGCGCTAGTATACTTGTCAGATCACGTCGTGTACATCGTCTTGTCAGAGGGGTAGCCAATCAGAATGAATGTGGTTCCACCCACGATTTGAATAGACTGAACTCAATGTCACATGTGTAAGCGTATAAATTATTCCATGAAAGATATCAAATTGTTTGTCGATTTTATTTTAAAGTGTTTTTTTTTCTTCGTTTTGTTTAATTCTTCTTGCAAGAGAGAGGCAGAAGCTCGCATTGAGGAATCTCTAGATAGATTCTTTGCTCAAGAGGAACTTTGTTGCAGAAATCCCGAAGATTGGGACAAGGTGAACCAAACGTGGTTGGGAGTTTCATTCGTCGGATCCGACTACGCAGCAGACTACGGCTACACGACTTTACACGAATGGTCCATCGCCAACGAGCATTTGGACATCAAATCAAAGACAGGCGAAGAGCGACAGCCGAGCCCACCGATGTCAACGGATTTCAAGGATGGGCCACCGCAGCCGCTTGTCCAAAAACTGGATATGGTGTTCGTTAACCAAGCCCTTGAAGTGGCCGATGAGTTGAATTCGCACACACAGCAAAAACAAACAAGAAAACAAAACAAAAAGAAGAGAAAGAAGCAGGGGAAGGAGGTTGTTCCCAAAGTCTCCGAATAGTCGCGTTACAGTTTATTATAAATCTCAGAAGGAGATTAAAACCATGGTTTCTCATTCATTACCATGACGATGGAGTTACCACACTCACCAAATCATGCGATTTAAGTTAGAACACATCCAATTGAAATGGCATATTTTGAATGATCTCATTGTACTGACACCATTACTTTTATTCTTCAATTCTCGTAGGGCAATATATGTCACTGTCTTGCATTTTAGAGGAAAGTTGATGGCACACTGACGGGGTCTCTGTTGACAGAGGAATACCCCTCTGCAGTTTTAAATACGATTAATTTCAGCGTTTGAACATAAAAGTTTCGTTGATCTCTATAACTTAGGTATTGTAAGTCTTAAGAGTCGGCACGGTAACACAGGACCCAGAGATGTCTTCTTGCACATTTTACAATTTATTTTTACCTTTTCTAGAAGACACAAATCCCTATTTGATGAAACTTCAGACACAAGTTAACCAATCGTTCGACGAAGACAATGCCAACATTTTCATATCAAAAGTTTATTTTGATTTGTTTATCGTGTAAATGGCAGTTGATAACGTTTTAACTATATTGAGAATATGATAAAGCGGGACTTAATGAAGAAAAGTGTGACGTTTTATCGACATGCAGTGTGCAGTATTTGTGACAATACATTTGTACATAATCATTAATATATTGTATAAATTACATATTATAGTTTACATTACATATGAATCATTAAGCATTACACAACATATTATGTACCATTGAGCATTTGTTAACAACTTTGCATTTTTTATCGTATGAATATTTTAATGAAATAATATTTGTCGCGATATTTTTCGAAATAGTACTGTCTTGATAGGTTTCATTATGACGAAATATTCTAACCCAAACATGATAAACTCTTAGTATCTACCACATAAATCCGTCAAAGTTGAATCTTTGCCCTACACGACCTTCGCCAACAGATTAGTCTCAAGCGATCATCAAATTAAGCCGTCAAATCCGTTAAACTATTTCCGATAGACGAATGTTACGGATCAGTCACGGTAGAGGCACAGACACGATTAAAGTGGTTGACATTGCCGTTCTGTAATCTCAACTTTGGAATTCAATGTCAAAACATGATATACTTCGACTCATGGTCAAAATTCATAAATTATGTTTTGATGTTACCATATAAATATGCTGTCAGCTAAAATGCGCAGTTTCTTTGAACTGATGTGATGTCACCTACGCTCTTCCGGTTTCGTTATTGTTACCTTGCTGTAACCACGTCTCAAATATTAAATCAACAATGAAGTCATATACCTGTAACATTTTTTGTCATGACCCGTGCTTCATTACAGCTATTATAAACGCACACAATGACCTAAAGTATTACGGCTACCTGCGTAGTTTGATTTTTTATAATGTCGAAATGATTGACAACACCAATAAAATAAAAAAATATCACAACAATCGAGTCAGTTGTTAATATACTCTAGTCGCGCATCGTTGGAAGTCCGCGTCGACCTTAAATATGGCGGCTGGACGAGTGTTTAACGAAATAGGCAGCCTATTGGCGGAGAATAAGACGTCAATACAAAACGTGGTCGTTATTTTGCTTGTCTTCGGTGGTGAGGCAGTCTTCGAGGTCGTCGTCTTCAAGTGTCCGTGCCATCCAGTCCATCGTATCTTCTATTCATGGATGTTCATCGTAGGACCAGCGTTTACACTCTTCGTCATCGGTGAGTCAAGGAGATGACTAGTGTTTTGCCTAGGATCGAAATGACCTAAATGTTACCGTATATTAACCTTAGAAGTATCTGTGAGTAAAAAATATAGTTATATGAATATTTTTGGAATTTTACACTTCTTTTGATTACCTTAATAGGTTCTGAACCTTCAGTTTTCAGAAGCCTATTCAGTTATCTGAATACTTTGCCGTGCTTTAGACAAAAAAAACTTTAAATGCTTTCTTGGGAATTAGAGATACAGAACTGATTCTTGGTTTCAAAGCAATGTGACGTGTTCAAGGCGGCTAACTGTAAATGAATATAATAAACACTCCAGAGTTCACAAGAAATACCGCATCGGTATTAGAATTGAAATCGGTTCCCTAAAAAAATGTCATCGATACTTGTCAACACAATAGATGGTAATGGTAGCTCCATCGTTGAGTTAATTGATAACATCCACTGCGTTACACAATACCATTCAGTACGCCCACGTTGCACTGATTTTTGGCTCGTGTTCGGGCGTAGCCTGTGACCCTGGCGCCATGATGATTAAGCTTATGCCTGTACCAGTGTTTGAGCGTTAGTGCGTATAAGATTCCGTGATCAAATTTCCCAATACCGAAACTCAAAAAGATCCCGCAAAAGTTTGTTATATTTATTTAGTATATTGTATGTTTGAGAGATTTAGGTATGATTATTCCCCGCTGAATGTCCAGGCCTGCTTATTAAGAAACAGTTGACGGTATACTTTAACGTTTGCCAAAGTTGGAAGAACTATGGGTAGATATGGATGTAGATGAGGTTGAATCACACAATTAAATGGATTACATACTCTGGTGAAAGGCCTTAAAAAGTTGATGAAGCGTCCAGGAATATAAGTCCAAGATACAGGAATGGTGTTACTGTTTTACTCCATGCTAACCTTATTACTGTTCATTAGAAATACATCATATAACAGATCCATCCACACACGAGCCATATAAATCTCTTTACATTTTTAATGCCATTAGATGATATCATTATATAATGCTATCGTCATGGCTTCGCTATCGTGACAGGTATGCAATAATGAACTGTTTAACCAACTATATACTTAATGGATACAAACGTTTATTTCGACATTATAGAAATATACCCGTGATATTTCCGTTCGAAATCTGATGTCAGTCGCTCGATATCTAATAAATAAAATATGCAAATGAAACCTAAGATCTCTTCGAAATCGACTGTGTAGGCAGTATTTAATGATACGAAGATGATTAATTTAGGTGTTACAGTCATACACATGTGACATTACCATTCGAATTGTTGTACCTGTCCCGCGCGATGATTTATAATAATGACTATCATAAAACTGTCGAATACAAAAATTTCATAACAAAGTATAACATATATTAATTTTACGTTAGAAATCGCTGCCAACTGTGTGTTTGCAAAGTTCATCACACAGGTTTCTTTAAGTAGAGCTGATGTTAAGCGAGCAATACTAGCGGTTCGACAAGTTTGATTGATAACGCTATTTTTTATACTATATTTTCCCCAAAATGCTACATTCAGGTGTGGTCGTTAACAACAAGACTTGGAAGATAATCACGGGATGCTGTCGGGCTCCAAATGGTTGCATTGAGTTCTGTAAACCCAGAAACTACTGCGATGGAGGCTGCTGCGGTCTCATAGGCGTTTCAGTGCGGGCGCTCGTTGGTGCCGTTGCTTGGATTTTTATCGCCTTCATGAGTTCTGTGTGAGTCGATACTTGTATATCATTTATGTATTTGTTAGTTGGGCCAAAAATGTTTCTCGTCCTTGGTAATAATAGTATTCCAATCAATGAAAACACGAGAGTGTAAGACCCATGTATTTCAAAGGAAATACGTGAATAATTAAACGTGGATTCCAAACATTGCCACCACTGTCGGGCGCGGCTGTTTTAACCGACGTTAAGCTTACAACGTTTGCGCCGTTGAGTTTCAGTCGATTTTGTTATCGAAAAAAAGAATAGCAGAACAGGGTAAATTTTAGGTCTATACTTTCTTTGAAATCGTGTATGACTTCGCGGAAGGTATGTGTAGACCGAGCGATTTTTAAATATTTTACCGTGATGTGTGGGGGATGGGGTAGTACTCCCAATAATTTCAACATACGGGCATGTGCCGCCCATGCTGATAGTATCGAGCCATGACTATTCCAAAAATATGACCCATTGTTACGGATATTTTTCGGAAACCGGGGGGGGGGGGTTACCGTCATTCTACTAGTACTGCATGTGAAGGTTTTCCTGAAGTATCGAGGCATTTCCTTTAATACTGAACAATATTTAGGGTTGTTAGATGAAAAGTGACTCATAATTAGGGATTTTTGTGTGAGCAAGTGACCCTTCTTGCGGCGCATACCCGTACACCTTCGACTTTCTATTGGAGTACCCCCGGGACATTTGCCTGTACACGAAAGTTAGCGCTGTGTCCCTCGCTCTCGCGTCCGACGACCAGAAATGATTTAGAATTGCCCATGGCGCATTCATATTATTCCAAAGCGGAATCGTTAAGAAAAAATTCCCTTTATTTTGCAAAAAGTAACAAATCCTTCACTTGCATATTTGATAAGTGTGACGTCATGAACTTGTTTTCGACTTGTGGTAATACAGTCATTACGTCACTCGTATTTTCCTCCACTGAACGAAGAAAATATCAGACAATATCTGATCATTTTGGACAATGCGAGAGCAAAGCTAAACATCAACGAGCGATACCTGGACCAGTACAGCAATTTTACTCTTCTCTTTCCCAATACAAGCCCATTAATAGACGTTGACATTCGGCACGGTGCTCTTCATTACGATTAAAAACCAACAAACAAATTTTTTTACGAAAATTGTTTGGATGAGAGACTGCTTTGCCTTGGAAAACGGACAAGCAAGTTTGTTTGTAGAATGTCCAGGCTGAACAAAATGTTGTGAGCGCTTTAATAAGTAGCGCTGATTTGCATATATGATTTTGCAATTATGTCAAATTTCGAATGATTAATGATCTAGTTCACATATTGCATTGTTTCCTCTAAGGTATTACGCATGCGCAATGACCACTGCAGAATGTGAGGACGGAGACGATTCGCCAAAGTTAAATGACACAGATATGGCGGTGTCTCAGACTATTGGGTGGTGTACATTGGTTGGATCAAGCTTTTTTCTTCTTCTTTCGCTGTGCCATTGGCGAATGTGCGACAGGTATACACATGAACATCGCGAATACAGGGACCTTTACAAAGACATCGAAAGACAGGCATTCATTAAAATGTCCAAGGTAAGCTACCTGGATTTTAAGTTTCGAAACAAGCTGGGACTATGAAATCTGACCACTTTACCAGTTTTAATAAAAAAAAGCAGTGTTAAGATTGTAACCTTTCTATTAGGGAAGTGCAAGCCTCAGAAATAAAAGTTTTTAATTTTTGGTCAAACTTATAGCTTCAAACCATTTTATTCAAAATCAAGAATAAGAATTTAGGAAGGTTTGCAAATTTTGGCATACGTACTGCTACTGCATGGTCGATATAACTAAAAATGGTAATTATCGAACTCATATTTGAAATTCAAAATGGCCACCCTCCCTAAAATGCATTTTGTTTTTAAGTTTTATTTAGTCATACAAATAACACTCAACGACAATATGCATTTTAATTTCCATAAAACAAGACACTGACAGCATCATTTACTCTGTTACGCTGCAAAATGAGCTCACAAAAGTAGCAAGATCAGCATGGTATTTTAAAACCTGAGATTCCGAGTATCTGTCTCCGAGACGATTCTACCTTTAAAATGTCAGAGACTTTCTCTGTCAACCTATCTGACCTTTCTGTGTCAACCTATCTGACCTTTCTGTGTCAACCTATCTGACCTTTCTCTGTCAACCTATCTGACCTTTTACCATATGATAAGACGACGGCTATTTTCTATAGAGCACTGAAAGGGGGATGTATCATATGACTAGATAATTAACGGGCAATAAAATTTGTATGATGAGTGTTTTCACTTGATGACATCAAGTGATATGATCTGACTCTCCCTACAGTTACAAAATTGAGTATACCCGGCCGGTGAAAATGATGACTTGCAACAGCGAAGAAAAGTAGATAAACTGCAAATTGTTAGAGTTACAGATGATAAGGAGAAGTAGGGAGAAACTAAGTAATGCCAAAAATTGCCTTTGCCACAAAAAATGGCCTGAGAGCCCATCTCTTGTTCATACAAAATCTTCTGTTTGGGAGACCATTAGAGAAAGAAATTGTGTCCAGCTGTCGCCTCTATCGCTTCTTTTATACTTTACTGATCTGTATTTGTGTGCATGGATGTAAAAATTCAACCGAAGTTTGCTCCTGTAGATTGAAGACCCCATCCAAAATAACCATAAGATAATTAAAAGAAACTACGAACTCGACGTAACTTTACTATTTCTGGAAGACACAGCATAGGAAACATGTTTTCATTCTGGCCTCCCTGATAAATTAGAGATGTGCTTAATAATAAAATGATTGGAACTAATTTGGGATAATTGGGTGGTGAAGTAATGTCGATTTAATCTACAAATGTTATCATATCTGCTTTTCTTTTTACATTACACACTTGTTTTTATGAGTAATTTGCGATATTGCAACATTCAGCTATACGGCACCTAACACTTTTGAGAAATTTGCAAAATATCAAAATGCAATTATCCCAAATTAGTTCCAATCGTGTTTAATATGTTAAGAACTTTATGATAATGATGTCAGGTTGATTTGAGACATGAACGACTATCTTGATGTAGTTTGTTGACGAGCGATTAGAAAGTTGGTCCCCGAAGAGGGTAGCTGAGAAATGAATAAACGTTACACTTAAATTTTGAATTTTAGAGTTGAAGTGTAATGGTATTCAGAAATTGACTCAATACGTTACCTAGTGTTCTTCCCATGAGCAATATTTCTTCACTGAGTGTGACGTCAGAACTATGTTTTCGTGTTATAACAACAGTTTCGTTGTAATCTCTAGAAAGAAGCCGAAAAACAGGTCAACGAGACGTTGGAAATGTTCTTTGAGCAGGAAGTGTTGCGGTGGAAAGATCAGGACTCCGGGAAGAAGGTGCACAATGCGTGGTCCAAGGTGTCGCTGGTCGGCTCAGACTACTTGGCGGACTTCGGGTACACCACTCTGCACGAGTGGGCTATTTCGCAGGGAATGAAAAACTGTGACAACGAACAAGGTTCTGAGGGACAGCTAAACAAATCTGAAAGTGGAATAATTTCAGATGAAATCGGGACAGAGAGCGTTACGCAATCTACTGAACTGTAGCAATGATAATATTTGAAAGAAGCAGTAATAGTTGAACATCCCATAATATTCTATATAGAATCCGATAGAAACAACATGTACAAAGTAATAGAAGTGTCCATTTACATTAATTTTGCAGGATGATTGTTTTCTTAAGTAAAGATATTAACGTGAAACTCGAAAATGGAGACGTGGGCAATCACGACGTTTGGAACTGAAGTCATTTTAAGTAGCGTGTTTGCATGCTGTGGCATTTTCCCACGCAAAGTGAAATTCTACCAGCATATTGACAAGGTGTTGGTTTATTTCCCTATATTTTATCCAAAGTATTTTATCTAGTATTTTCACTAAAATTAACACCTTTCACAATCATGTAACACTATTGTAATGGTAATGCTTTAGCAAGCACTACCAAATACCCGAGACACTTTGCTTTTTCTGTTCGAAATAGAAACGCTATAGTTGTTAATGACCTTCTGTTCCTGTGAAAAACCAAATGAAAGATAAGTGCAATCAATTACAGCACTTGATGGGAAAGCATTCAAACAGATATTCTCATAGAAAATTTAAATTAACGCAGCGGACAAAGTACATCAATAAGATTCCGAAAGTAGGCTAACTTTTAATTTATGGTTTCTGGTAAGGGAAAAAAAAACATAGCAGTTACGCAGGTAAGAACATTGATATTGTATTTTTCCTTGCCCTTTCGTTTAGACCCCCCTAAAACACGCTATCACGCAGAGTAGTTCGTTTCGTCACAAACAAAGAAATAAACTTGTGTTATAAAGCGCCTCGGGGACAGATATTCAGACTCATATTTACAATAAGTTTTTAGTCTGACTCTTGCAGGCTAACTTTGAAGCTCACTAAGTAAATTAATTTTTTTTTGGTTTATGTTCCTGTAAGAATTAAGGAAAACGGAGTCGGCCATTTTGAATTTCAAGTGTCAGTAAATATTGGGTTATTTCTTTCTCTATTGCCAAATTTGCACAGAAACCCTGGAGTTTTATTCCTGATTTCGAAAATGAATGGTGTAAAGTTTCCTTACAGAAAGTCAGAGCAAAACTTCAATCCGGAGACTCGTTCTACGTGGGTACGGGTACATTATAAAATTTCAAAGGATGTATTTGTCGTCCTCCGTGAAATGTGAAACACCGATCAGAAATGCCTCATGTAAATAATAGTGCTGAATTGAAGCAACTTTGAGTAGCCCGACACCCACCAAGTCACTGCTCAGTACATTAACCTGTTATTTGTGACCGACGTATTTGAAAGCTACTGATATGTTGTCGGCACAAACAATCGGAAAAAACACTTTTTTTTCTGACGTTGGTCAGCGCTACATCACTTTGGTCGGCACTGCTGAACACAGACAAATAGACATACGCATGATGAATACCGCGATATAAAGCAGATCTCATGCATGCACCTTGTGGCGAAATAAATGCGAAGCAGAAGTTCAAATACCAATTGTTAATTTGTTGAAAGATCTTGCAGTCGGCGTGTGAGCATAATTAGGCCTACGTGTAGGAATTTTTAGATTTTCTTGATTTTTGTCCTGTGAATTTAGACAAGCAACTTCTTAAAGCATGATTGCAAATTGTAAACTTAATCGCAATCATACCAATCCATAATCCAATTACTCTAGGTCAGAATTTGTAAGACAATAGTTGTAAACATAGACACAAAACAGCACAGAACAGACAGTAAATAGACGGTACACAAACAAAGTCGAATTTAAGAAAGAAAGATATATGGACCTCTGGCCAAAAGACCAAGAAGTGATGTCAGGTGTTTCGAAAATAGTAAGCGCATCCTGCCCCACATGTGGCACCCGCCATATATCAATCTGTAAGTCAGAAAGTTAGTGGTCACTAACTAAGGCCCCATGTCACCGATGCCATCAGTGATAATTTGTCGAAGAGAGATATTGTATTTATCTACCAGCTTGCGATACCTGCCAAAAAAGCGTTTGAATGTAGAGACAAGTTTTGCTCTGGTATATCTTTGATATCAGAATATTTCTTAGAGTTTTACCGCAGTATAAGAAGTCATTACTTGCAAGGATTTAGAGACTTTACTTCGTTGAAGTCTTTTTCCACTTTTTGTATGACGCCTTGACAAGATTTCTGTAAATCTCATAAATAACTGTAAGAAAATACAGATTTAATTCGAGGTTAGAACGAGATATAAGAATAGTAGTCATTAAGCAAAGAAATTAATTTCCTTAGAAGTTTTACGAATTTCACAAGTCTCTGAAAAACCAGCTAAAGCACAAGTAAATTAAACGTTATACGCCACTGCGGGTCATCAGACGTACGCCAAACTAAACTTCTCTATTGTCACGTATGAAAGTTTGTGTAGGAAAGACAAATTCTAGGCATTTCAGGGCTGTTTTGGCAGAATACCTGGGATCATTCTCGCTGATTTTAGCACTTGTAATTAAGGTAAGAAAATGCAATACAGCAATACAGGACTGTTGATTTTACCTCTAAACTAGGGTAAGGTTTAATAATCAGATCATCGTGAGACGAATAACTATTATATCTATTGTATAATAGATGAATTAAACCTTCATTCAGATAAGAGTAATACAACCTATACTCTTTCCTCCCTTTCTGATGAAGACATTTTTTCAAATAATTCATCTGTGCTCAATGAATTTGACATTCCTTTGAAAGAGGACAAACACTGCCTATGTTGTATCGAATACCTAAACTGCACAAGAACCCTTACAAAAAAGTTTTATTACAGGATCAAGTAAATGCACTAGCAAACATCTGTCACAATTATTGACTATAATTTTAACAACAATCAAAGACAGTCTTTTTCGATATTGTGACAAAGTGTATGAAACGAGTGGTTTGAATCAAATGTGGATACTAAAAAATTCAAAGGAATTGTTGCGTCATTTAAGCGTCAAGAAAAACAAGTACAGGTCAATCCGAACATTTGACTTTTCCACATTATACACCACAATTCCCCACGATAAACTTAAAACAAGGCTGTCATCTCTTGTTAAACAAGCTTTCCTGCATAAAATGGCAGTAGAGGGTACCAACACATTTGCACCAAACATAGGTCAGGTTATTTTAGTAACAACGTGGATGGCCAGCACAAATACACAGATGAAGAAATTATTAAAATGCTTAATTTCTTAATCGACAACATATTAGTTAAGTTTAGTGGTATGACATTTCAACAATCTTTCGGCATACCAATGGGTAGATTGTGCACCACTTCTTGCGGACATCTCTATATCCATATGAAGAAGAGTTCCTACAATCTCTCTACAAAGCAGGGTCTGAAAAAGGAATAGTGCTTCATTCTTGGACCATGAGGGTGAACAGTGGTTCATTCTCAGACCATGATGCTAGTGGTTCATTCTTGGACCATGATGGTGAATAGTGGTTCATTTTTGGACCATGATGGTGAATAGTGGTTCATTCTTGGACCATGATGGCGAAGAGTGGTTCATTCTTTTCCCATAGTAGTGAAAAGTGGTTCATTCTTGGACCATAGTGGTGAATAGTGGTTCATTCTTGGACCATGATGGCAAAGAGTGGTTCATTCTTTTCCCATAGTAGTGAAAAGTGGTTCATTCTTGGACCATAGTGGTGAATAGTGGTTCATTCTTGGACCATGATGGCAAAGAGTGGTTCATTCTTTTCCCATAGTAGTGAAAAGTGGTTCATTCTTGGACCATAGTGGTGAATAGTGGTTCATTCTTGGACCATGATGGCGAATAGTGGTTCATTCTTTTCCCATAGTAGTGAAAAGTGGTTAATTCTTGGACCATAGTGGTGAATAGTGGTTCATTCTTGGACCATGATGGCGAATAGTGGTTCATTCTTTGCCCATAGTAGTGAATAGTGGTTCATTCTTGGACCATGATGGTGAAAAGTGGTTCATTCTTGGACCATAGTTGTTAATTGTGGTTCATTCTTTTGCCCATAGTATTGAACAGTGGTTCATTCTTGGACCATAGTGGTTAATAGTGGTTCATTCTTGGACCATGATGGCGAATAGTGGTTCATTCTTGGACCATAGTGGTGAATAGTAGTTCATTCATGGACCATAATGGTGAATAGTGGTTCATTCTTTGACCATAATGGTGAACGGTGGTTCATTCATGTGCCATAATGGTAAATAGTGGTTTATTCTCGGACCATGATGGTGAATAGTGGTTCATTCTTGGACCATGATGGTAAATAGTGGTTCATTCATTGACCATAATTGAGAATAGTGGTTCATTTTTGGATCATAATGGTGAATAGTGGTTCATTCTTGGACCATAATGCGAATAGTGGTTCAGTTTGGACCATAATTGAGAATAGTGGTTCATTCTTTGGCCATAATGGTGAAGCGGTTCATTCTTGGACCATAATGGCTAATAATGGTACATTCTTGGACCATAGTGGTGAAAAGTGGTTCATTCTCGGACCACAATGGCGAATAGTGGTGATTTCAAGAAACAAAATGACGATTTAATAACTATATTGGAGCCAACACCATTACTTAGTTTACAAAGTGCAGATTCCATTTTACTTCTGCTTGCACACAGACGCAAGCACGTACGTACGGACGGTTCTGAATAGCAAAATATACATAAAAATGAATTGGGTCGAGGCAGCATAATTTTGTTGGCGAGTCGATCAGGGTTTCCTGGCATCCTCTGTTTTGGCGGACATGAATTGCGATAAATTGGATCTACTCAGGATTTCAAAGTTGCTGTGTTGACCGTTGACTTGTTTGAGGTTGTGACGGACGCCGTACTTGACGAATCTCAAGTGGTGGTTTCCGTACTTTAAGTTTGGCAAACACAGGACTGCGATGAGAGAGAGTTGGATGATATATGTCTACGGAATCGATGACAAACTCAGAGTTTGTGATGATTAAGTCCAGGATATGACCACGGATAGGAGTTGAAGACTGTACCCATTGTTTCAGGCCGTAGCACAGAGCATATATCATAAGTGAATATCTTCGTGTCAGTATTTTGTGGGTCATCAATGTATATATTAAAATCAACCAAATAAACAGGAGGCTTTCACATGCACTGAACTCTTCAAGTACAATACCAAAGTCTGATTGTTGTGTAGTTAATTTGCTGTTCTTGTTTGGTAGTAGACGATATATTATGATCAGTTTGATAGAGATGCCAATGTGTAAAAGGGTAACTAGCGTTGCCTCGAAGGATTTGAAATTAATGGTTTCCATGAAGACAGTTTTATTACTGATTTGTAAACAAGAGCAACACCACCGCCAGATTATGTACTGCGAGGTGTTTGAAGAAATGAGCATCCTGTAGGAGTGCATTCATTGATGATATGGCTATTTGTGTCTTTCAATCAGGTAGCCGCCTGCTTTGGTTGAATTGTTGCAAATTGACCTGGCATTCCAGGTTGTAAAAAGGAGATTGGTTTGTCTAAGTATTGGCTCTCAACGGTCACTTGTTTGATGAGACTGAATGTAACTGCTTGTTATTGGGCAGAATGGGTTGAAGCAACAGTGGAGCAGGTTAGGTAAATTTCTGCTTACGAGTGGGGGCGACTTGCAGCGATTTCGAAGCTGTTATCCTATTGGTTGGCTGAATCTTACCAATATAATTAAAACAATACAAATAAACTCCCTAAGTTGCTGTGAATAGTGACAATCGACCAATCAGATATAACCTTGCAAACACGCTGCGAGTCAGCCGTACGAGTGCCACGATGAGTTGCTGGTTTTGCCTGCAGATGCAGGATTTGATCACATTCCAGATTGGTGTTGGCAGTCTTTCATTGAATGATGCGTTGTTCAGCAGGTGTAGCATCTCACTGGAGTATTGCGTGGTGGTGAATACAGTTATTAATAGCAGTGTCTTTACCAAAAGAATGTTCGTAATTATCATATGATTAGCTAGCATCAGAAAGGAGTCCATTTGGAGAACGATATGAATGCAGAACTTCAGTGACAGCAAAGATAGACAAGTCACAATTTTTCAGACTGACTCGCAGCGTGTTTGCAAGGTTATATCTGATTGGTCGATTGTCACTATTCACAGCAACTTAGGGAGTTTATTTGTATTATTTAATTGTAACGGTAAGATTCTGCCAACCAATTGGATAACAGCTTCAAAATCGCTGCAAGTCGACAAGTCACAATTTTTCAAACAGAAAATCCAGGAAATCTAGTCAGCAAAGGTCCAACCAGGTTGAAATATAAAGAGTTCGGCATCATTTTACAAGTGGCATAGCCACAAACTGATGACGTCAAATCGCCATACACAATACACAGTGTCATAATTACAAGGCGTCTGTGTTTTGTGTACGGCGATTTGACGTCATCAGTTTGTGGCTATAGGCCTACCACTTGTAAAATGCTGCCAAGAGTTCTGGTAAGTAGACGTTCACACCGCACCTGTAACGAAACCAGGCTCCTCTGGCTAAGGTAAATTGAAGAGCACAGTGTGGAAGCTAGGCTGCCTGTAAGGCGCTCTACCATTTATATCCAGATTACTATTATATTATAGAAATAAAGGGCAACGCCCTTACCGTTAACGTTTATTTATGGCAAGGGCGAGAGGGTTAAGCCAAAAATTAACGGGCAAGGCTTGCCGAGCCTGTTAATTCTGGCTTTCCTCTCGCCCGAGCCCATAAATAAACGTCAATGGTCAGGGCGGAGTCTGATATTTTTCATTATATTATCAACGTACCCAAGAAAACAGACAAAATTTAAGAAATTTTCCACACAAAAGAAAACGCGTCCCCAAAAACTTGTATTACACAAATGTTGTATTAACAGAACAGTGACGTGTGCACGTGAATGCGAGCTCAGTAAGTAGTAATACGCGCACTGTCACTCGCTGTAAAATTTTGCAAATCCGTAGATTTTTAGGAGGAAAAAGTCTAAACTTGGCCCACAAATGCTCCATTTTATTATGTGAATGATTATGGTCTTTGTTGGCTGTAAAGTTACGATGTTAACTATACTGTGAGTTGTTATTATCATCATTCACATTCATGTAAACAAATCATTACTGTGCATTTGTAGGCAGTCACGTTGTTCAGCTGACCTATTGTATTTCGACGGACAGGATTGTATTTCCCCTTTTGGTTCATTCTTTGCTTTGGTGTACACGCAATAGTGATTCCTGATACTAGTGTAGAGGATTAGGAAAACATCTCTCAAACCTCTCGGACAACTACACTGTAAAGTTAAGTGTTCAAGGATAGAACACCAATTAAACGCTTTTTTGTAACACTTTTTGAACGCCTCCAGACGTTCAGAAATTTAACACTACGTGTTCAACCAACGTTCAATTTTGAACACACGTCTGCAGATTTTGAACGCTACGTGTTCATTAGACATTATATTGAACATCATGGTGTTCCATATCTGAACACACGTTGCACAGGAAATGTGTTCAAAAAATTGAACGCTTTTACGCGTTCAAAGGGCTGTAACACTTTTTGAACGCATGGACGCCGTTCAACGATAAGTGTGTTAAAGGCTAGAACACATGATGCGCGCTTGTTGAACACCTTTAATTTTGGGCGTTCACGGGATGTTCAAGCCTTGAAATAACATTACAGACCATTGATTTCCTGTAAAATTATTTTATTCTAAAAATACACGAAACTTTTCAGAGTAAAATATAATTTACTGTAAAATGGGTAAATAAACATTGCAACTTTGTATGTAAAGTTTGTCAGAGGAAAAAATCAACAGTGTTAACACCTCCTTATCAAAAACATAAGCAATAAAAATCACCATATTGTGGATTACGTTTTATGTTCATACTTGTTTAAAACGTACAAAAATCATCTGAAAAAGGTCAAAATTTGGCATACTTCTTGTCTTGAAAAGACGTATATGTATGAAATGCATACTCCATTTTTGTAAGATGGTTTCTTAAAGACATTTCATCCTATATGGACAATAGTAAATTTTGAAGAAAAAGAAGTTAGTCAGGGCTTCTCTGGTTCACATGGTATATAGTTGTCTACATTAAAGTAAACACAACATGTCAAGTTGTCAAAGTGTCACAGTAAGGCACAACATGCAGAAAGTGGGTCCTTGGCAGGGTAAAACCTATTTCCTTGTCCAACAAAGTCCTTCATAAACAAAAAGATTTGTTTGTTTGTAATATCTTTAAATAAACCCTGAAATAAATGGGTGACATTTTAAAAATATACTTCTCAGAAATTTAAAACATATTCGTAAAAACCTTTCAAATTCTGGTGTACCCTGCTATTAATTTTTATACAATTTTGTTTTACTAAAAAATGGTAAAAATCACCCTTAAAATGAAAAAATGTACATTTCATCATAACTTGAATATATCACATTTTGGTAATTCCCAATGTCTTAAAAATGTCTGAAATGTCTTTAATGTCCTAAAAACACAAGAATGCAAATTTTTGCATAATTTGAACAATCTGAAAAAGACTACCAGTAGAGAGATCTATGTCCTAAATATCAAAGCTGTTCGATTAGCAGTTTTGAAAAAGATTTTTTTAAAGATTGTTTGACCAAAAATGACAAAAGATGCCATGAAATATAAAAATTGAATATTTCATCACAACTAGCACAAATTTGACGATGGTCATTTTTAGGGACATGTTTACAAAATATTGAAGACGTCAGTAAAAGAGAAGAAGATTTTTTCCAAAAAATAGCAAAATTAGCCTCAAAAATATAAATTTGCATATTTCATCATAATTTGAACATATCTGATTAGGGTAATCCCTTGGGACCTGTAATCCAAATATTAAAGGATTCGCACACGCTGTTTTGAAGAAAAACCTTTGGAAGTACAAATTTGAGGACAATGCTACACATCCACCTATTTAGCTGACAGCAAAGCTAAAAACCAGTTGCTAAGTACAAGAGACGTGTTGAGCTACAATACAAAATAATTTACGGTTTGGTAGCAGGCTATGATCAACTAAATGTTACAAGGGCATAAGCTTTCAAAGTACGTGAAGTCTCCTTCATCAGATGCAAGGGGGGATGAAAAATTGAAGCAGAAAGTGACAGAAAATTCAGAGTGAAAATTTCAGAAAAATCAGTAATTCAGAGTGGACATTTTTACTCTGAATGGTCTGTCGCTTTCAGCTTTAATTTAAATAAGGGAGACTACACGTCTGTGAAAGCTTATTCTCCAGCAACATTTAGTTGATCATAGCATGCTACCAAAGCTTAGATTAATTCAGAACAAAAATACAGAAATTTATCAAAATTCAGTTACTGACCCTTGGAAGTTTAAATCTAAATTAGAGATGAGCTGAGTTTCACAAGCTTGTTTCCAGACAGCTACCTGTACACTCATCTTCTTCGTTATCTGTACCATAAGCTTCTATAACAACTCTTCGATTTTCAGTTAAATCCAACTTTTTACATCCTGAAAAAATGCAACAATAGGTAATATGGCGAGATGAAACTTTAAATGTAAGACAAGGGGCTGATTATTATAAGGAAAAGTGGAGACTTTCATATACAGTGCCTCTCTTCAATACTGTTACAAAATATTTGCTTCTTCTTGTCATCAACTGATTAAAATTAAAAAGCCAAACTCTCATATGCTGAAACAATACATTGTATACTCTACGATGTTTAACTAATGTTTACATGCGATTGTGTTTACTAAAAGACATATGTTAGCTGTGATTACGCAGCGGTACTATGCAAGGCGTATCGATCGCGCTCAGGTCAAGGGTTATCACTACAGTTGTATTGCGATGACCCTTGACCCGAGTGAGATCGATCGATAGGCCATGGCCAAAAGTACCACTGCGTAGTCACAGCTAGTTGTTGGTATAGCAGCCACTGAAAGAAAAAAGGTTTCTTCACGTAGTTAAGCTATTTAAAGGTACAGTACAATTAATTTCAAAGGACGATAATATAGATGCTTCAAAAATCTAATACCTTTTACTATTTTGGAGAGGAAACTTACCCTTTCTGGTCTTGCTTCCGCACGATCACGACTTCAGGGTGCGCTTAAAAGAAAAATGTCGCAACTTCCGTTTTGATGCATCATGGGATAGGAAAAGACACCAAACTTGAACACCAAGTGTTAAGAAGTAGAACGCCCCTTGCACGCCGATGTTAAAATTAAAACGTTCATGGTGGTTTTCTGATTTTCTTTTCTAATTTTTAAACTTTCAACCCGTAATAAACGCGTAAAATTATTTTGTATACTTCCTTTTTTAGAAAAAACATGCTTTCAGCAATTGTAGGCCGGAAATATTTTTCACTTAGTGTGAAATTCGTTACACCAAAATCCGTGTACTTTTGCCGGACAGTGAAGCAATAGTAAATTTAATATAGCCATTGTAAAGAAAAAACCCCAAAAGACTGTTAATTGTTTCACAGTATTTTAAATTTTCTGTGATGCTGAGTTTTTGAACACTTGAAGGAGATCGTTGTTAACACATAGTGTTCAGGTCTAGAACATCATTGTTAATATTATGAACACTGGTGTTAACAATATGAACACAAGCCGTTCAAATTTGAACACCGACATGTACATTTTGAACGCGTAAAGACGCGTCTGGCGTCCGCTATTTTTACAGTGTAAAAATTTCACACACTTAAGTATTTCCTATACTACACTATAAGATATTATGGATGCACAACGAGTATCTCGGTATGCAAAGAAGGTAACGGAATGGCACATATGATATGTTTTATCACAGAGTTGCCACAATTTCACTCAGTTTGCCGTTGATCTCACACACTTCCACAACCCAGTGTTTGCGTGAAATATTTAACGTCCTAAACCCAAATGAGAAACTGGCAGCCAAACGATTAAAATGAACTCGAATCCGTGGTTTGGCGGTCCAATTTGATGCCAATGTAGAGAAAACATGGCCATATATCACTTGATGGTTTCGCGATATCTCCCGAAGTAGTTTACTGATCCAGTCACGTGATCTTTATAATAGAAAGAGTCTTTTGTGATCCAACAGCAGCGACGTCATTACAATTCAAATCATAAGAACCAGATATAATAATACCTTTGAAACTTGACACATTCACTTTTTTAGTAGGAAAACATCAATTGATATTTCATTGAAAATTATTATTGGTGTCACGTATTGTAACATTTTAATATGGGTATACAAATGAACCCATACAGAACAAAGGGACAGGAACTGTTTCACAATTAAAGTTCAAAATTTGGGACTTTTTAATGTTTAAGAATGTATCAGGTACAATTATTAGACTTCTATGGAAATTTCTACATTCACAGAACTAAAATACTTTGTTTGAGAAAAATTAATCTGACTTATAAAAAAGAATCTCTGAAAATTAATAACGCTATATTTGCCACGGAGTGTTTTATCAAACAACCTAACGTTATGATGATATAATCAAGGTCTTCATTTTCACGTATACCTTTGTCTATAAGTGTGATGTAAGGCGTTTGTTTGTTCCTTGTAATAGGATTACAAGTTCATGCTCCTTGATTGAATGTGAACTTATACCACAACTTTGAAGCTTCTCATAGCATGAACAGCAGAAAGAATCAGTCTGTCTTATTCATACGTCCTGTCGCGTCATCGGGTCGTTCCACTGGGAAAAATCCATCTTCTTCAAGTACAACATAATCGTCATCATCACTAAAGGTATATCTCCGTCTAGAAAGAAAAAAAGGTGATTGTTGTGTCGTATATATATATATATATATATATATATATATATATATATATATATATATATATATATATATATATGCATACAAATGTTCTCGTCGTAAACAATATTACAAATAACTTCAAGTACTTCAAGTACAAAGAAATAATATCTGTTCCTTAACTTTCATGCATCCTGCAATCTTGAGACAGATATACTCTTGATCTAAACAGTATTTTAGTATTCGAAACACTTGTCGATAGTACTGGATAAGCATATACCATGTGACATTTGATTGTCTGCCTTGAGTCGTTCCCGTTAACTTGGCCGATTTCAAGCTTAAACATGTTAGCATTTCAAATTGCCACTTTAAACCTACCTGAGCATCAATATCAGCAGTGACGAATCAACTCTTTTGAGAAGCGACGGTTTTATGCAGCGAGCAATCTCGCTGACGACAACACCGACAATAAGTGTGGCAGTAAAAGTAACGGCTGAGTACCAAATGAATGATATCTGTATGTAAAAACCAAAAATGCCGTATTCAAAACACTGAGCAGTCACTGACAGAGGTATTTTAGTTTTGACAATAGTAAGAGTTCATCATTATTATTTGGTAATGCCATACAGTAAACATCAATTAAAACCTTGTCTCTTAGAGAGTGTGATCAACGCGTAAATTCATCATATTTTACATTTTAGTTTACTGATTCATAACATCAAGAAAAGGGAAACATTAAATACTGTCCAACAACCTTCTGTTTTTGTGAACATGTAACACAAAACTTCTCACATCTTTTCCTTTACGTCTTACAGCAGTAATATCCAGATTTTTGATCATCATTAAATCAAAGGTTATTTCCTTAAAATGTATTTCTTTAAATTTGAAAATGATAAGAATGAAGAGTATTGATTCCTTTGTTACCCTTTGTATCGGTAGTGGTTCTATGTTGAGTTGTTCTGCGACGATTGGACCAGCACTGATGAAAACACCCAAAGCGAATCCAAACACTAATCCAGTAAACGCACCCCTAAAGAGAAATGAAGAAATAAGTATCACAGATTAAGGTAGGATGCACTTCGGGGACAGATATCGAATGTCAAATTTTCACAATGCTCTTCTGATCTACAACTTGTGGGACTCATTTTAAAGCTCTTGGACTTCGAAAATCGAAGGTTTAACTTCACAATGTTTCATGTTATTACAATACAAATTACCACATTGATGATAACTCCAACCAGCCAAACTTAATCTCCTTCGAACACGTGGTGGAACATACTTGTGTGACAAGTAGTCGTGACATATTTCTGAGGCGCCATTGCAACACAATAGGCAATTTATTTTATGCTTTTGTTTTTCTTGTATGTTTGTTAATTTGTTTTCCCTCCTTTTTTTCGTAGCGTCATTTAATCGACGTTTTCATTGCTTTGATAATATTTGTGTTTGATGTTTGATAGAAAATTTGTGTATATGGGTGTTTAATGAAATCCAGGGGGAGCGTCAGAAAAATTGTAACTAACTCGGTTTTTGAACCACTGTTTTTAGGGATTGGGATTTAGCCGACTGGTTATGACGAACACGATTGGAACTAATTTGGGATAAATGGATCTTGATATTTTTCAAGTTTCTCAAAAGTGTGAGGTGCCATATAGCTGAATGTTACAATATTACAATTACTCATAAAAACAAGTGTATAACTTAAAAAGAAAAATTGACGAGGCTATACTTGCAGATTAAATCGACAATACTTCACCATCCAATTATCCGAAATTAGTTCCAATCGTGTTGACTGTGATTTCTTTGCTAAGTGACTGGGTGCCCTATGTTGTAAGTTCGAATTACCCCTCCCATCGAGAGCCATGGTTGTTCTAAGTCAGCAATGAAATCTAGTCACTTCTTCGTGTCGTACAGAATTCATAAGTTTAGGCCATTGGATTTTCTTCATTGTTAATGATTCATAATATGTTAATTTGCATACTGGAACAATACAAATTAATACACTTTTCTTAAACGAATACTGAGGAATTAAGCATGAGATGTTGTGTTGTGGTGTGTGTGGATGTAATTTTGTCGACTAGAATAAACTACTCACCATGAATTCGTTCTGGTTAGGAACATACCCATTACAAACGTTGCCACTATTGGTCCACCGAAAACGCTACCCACAATATTAGATATGACCACAAGAGACCCAAGGTAAGGTACGAGAAATCCAATCAAGGTCGCCAGCACACCAAATACGCAACCTGACGAAAATAACCTATTTGTCATCATTTTACAGGAAATATACACGAGTTAACAGATCTTATGTTTCTTCTATGAAAATATGACCCTTGCAAACCATCTAATCGCAATTCAAAATATGTGAATCAGTACGTTTTTTATAAAAGTGGCAGGTTAAACGTGACAAATTATGAAGCCATTGGAAAAGAAAATACTACAGTGTTTCTGAAGAGTGAACAGTTTATACGTCTACAACTCACTCAGTATTTTAGAGAGTTTTGTGTCCCAAGCGTCGTTAACTGTCACACTTGTCTTCCTTTTGTCAGCTCTCAATTTTCTCCATGGTTTGACGATGTCTTGTAAGAAACACGCCGCTGTGCCATTTAGACCTGACGAAATCGTGCTGTATGAAAAGGGGTTATATTTGCCTCGATGTATTTTAATCAGACGCTAAACAAAGTTATCTCGGAAGAATTACATAAACACTTAATTCTGCTGGCAACTGTTTAAAACTACCGCGTCTCTTTCTTGTACTAAATTGAAAGTTTTATCATGTAATTTAGTTTCCCTTTAATGCTGTGCCAATGAACACCTCGCAAATACGCATACAACCATTTCCTTTGAAGTATTGGCATGGTTATTATCTTCAAATGAAGTTGAGAATTTGAGAAATAATCTTGCAAGTAAAGTCAGACAAACAGACAGACCAAAATTGGTAGGTATTTTATACAAAATGTGGTCAAAACGAGTTCTGTTTTGTCCCTTAAGGTAGCTTAAAAAGGGACAAGTAAGTGACGTTCATTCTTTCTAGTGTATTGTCAAATTCTCACAGGCTCAACCATACCTTAGTGCCCCAGCAAAGAGGCACGCCACGAACAAACCCTGCATGCCAGGTATCCTACCAAACTGAGAACTGACAAAGTACATCAAAATCTGTAAAACAAATTGAGGATGACGTAGTTTTCGGTTAATAAATTCATTCTCATCAGTGTCTACACCACTATGTACAAACACTTTTGCTATTGCTGACAAACAAATAATAGAATATGGTCGACGATGAATGTTCATTTGTGTTTTACCATGAAAAAAAAATCATAAAAATAACATCTTTTTTTTATCTTGTTGTGAAAGAATTTTACCATAGAAATTCAGTCGGATATTTGCGTTTTCAGAATATTAATAATGAGGACAAACAAATCACACCTGGTCGGCGTTGGAATAGTTCGGTTCATATCTCATGGAATCTCCATCGCCTGTCAACGATATATCTAAATAGAAAAATTGAACGAAAATGTATTTATCATGCTTTGAAAGAAATGTATTACATTGCTGATCATAATGCGGTACTTATCAGTATTGCAAAAGTTGGGCAGTTTTGGTCGCGGCCAGACCTCACGATGAAAAGTAAATACACGTAAGAAGATATTTCAGCAGATAATCCTAAATTAATGACAAAGCTTCTAGAGCAATGCCTTCTGAGGTTGGTTACACCTGACTCACACTTCAGCTTCCTTGTTATTCTATGCATCTGTTCAAATGTTTGCTTAATCAAAATTTGTGTTCTTGGTGATGTTAAACTAACTCGCTTTTCACTAACTCAGGTAAACCTCAAGCTCCTTTGGTGCTGTCCAGAACAACAAATTCCTCTAAGTGTATGTTGTAGACGAAACTGGCGATGAAATATACTGACTTGAAGGTTGTAAGAAAAACAAACATGCAGACAAAGAATTTCATCGATCATTCTCCCGAACGCTCACCCGGTGTCAGCGGTGGAAACGTTGAATTAATAGCTGGTACCAATGACGTCTGTTTATCTGATGGCAAAGATGAAGAGATATGTTATCGACACATTAAGAACATCTCTTTGGTTTCGCTTAGCTTGTCTGTAAGATATTCGAGTGGATTACCTTAATATCAATAGAAATTGCTGTGAAAGGGGGAAGTATGGACCTGGGGCTTGTAATATATCTTGCTACACATGCTACTACACGCTATAAGTCGACTGCAGTTTAGCAGTAGTCAAGTGCATGGGTAATCATCTTTATGGCTTTAAACATTTATTCCCCTGGCTAATTAGGCCTACATTATATGGGAATGAAACCTGAAATCACATTCAATTAATGAGGGCAATCTTGGTGGCACAATTCAAAAGGCCCATGTCACGTGAGTTCAACGGGATAGCTACCAACCTTCGTACAGAATTTGAGAAATACCTGATTGGTCATAATTTTACGTTGTGATATAATGTAAAATTAACTGAAAGGTGGAGACAATGAGGACAGCGCGTTTCGAGGAATAAATGCGAAAGGGAATTCAAAGGGTATACGAGTGTTATTGCTTACTGTTATAGAAGGCATACAGAACGAGTCCGTTGAAGTAGGAGACAGGAAACAAGATTAAGTGGAAAGGTATCGTCAGCAGTAATGACCTGAAAGTTGACAAGGAAAGAGGTATCCTTTAGGTGAAAAAAAAAAAAAGAAATGTTTCTGGTCAGCGCGCGCGTCACTTTAACAACAGCGCGTCACCCTTTTTTTTTCCTGGTTTGAGGCCGGCGGCTGTGTGGCAAACTACATAATGATTACTATAACACCAAACCAAAACGGCTGAAGAGAAAGAAAATTCTTTGGGGCACATGATCAGTGACTGCATGAACAGTTTAAATGGTACTATATTGATAAAATTACAAACTCAGTGTTATCCCCAGGCCATAGCGGTCCCGCTACGCTTTCGCCTTCCCCCCCCCCCCCCGCTACGCTTTGATTCTCCCGCTACGCTTTAAAATATTCCCGCCATCCTTAGTGCACACGCTCTGCGTAGCTACCAGCTGATGCCTGCATTGTCTACACATAAGCGCTCACTGCAACTTTTAACCTGGTGAAAGAGTGGAAGGTGTGAAGTATGGTATGCATCAGATAAGTTGTCCGGAAGTGTTGAGAGGAACGTTAAAACAATAGAAGAATCGGCTGGGTTGTTCACAAATTTTCATTCCAGAACGACTACTACGACCAACAAAGACAGTATACATCGCGGACAAGTGTTCACAGAGGTAGCGGTGTAGCACTAGCAGGGCCTTTGATCACATTCCCATGCTTTGATCAACGAAATGGACCGCAAAAGAAACAAGAGTTGACTGGTGAGGTTGATTATGATTGTACAATGATGAGTTTTGTCTGAGTACGATCACGATCGCGATCGAGTTCACATTGCATGAATTTCAATATGGCGGCGGCCATGTTGGTCGACAGGTTCATAACGTGTTGACATTGATCCTGGCGTCGCGTGTGGTTCCACTCTGACACGTTCTCTGAAAGATTTTACACCTGATTTTCGAGGGATTCTAGTTGTACTAAGTTCATGTCTTGTGATCATCTTGGTGGTATTTTTAAAATCAAGAATCGAACGACGATGTTCAGTGGAAGTAGAAGTTATGCGGGGAGTGGGGGGGGGGGGGGGGGCCGCTGGTTGAAATCTATCCCGTGATGAAAAATTATTCGCGGTGTTTGTCGTTCAAAAATGATATAAAATTCAATTGCATTTGAATTGTGTAAAGCTTAAACTTGTGAATTTTCCTCTTTGTTGGCAAGTTTTGACAATTTATTAGCAATATATGTATTAATGAAACTCCAATGAGACGAACCATTTCTTGCTCTCAAAGTTTCAATCTGAATCTTCTGTTTTAATTGCAATTGTAATTACAATACTATGATGATTTATTTAAGTGTAATAAAGAGTTTCCATGATGTTCAAACTGCACACTTTTGTGTTACCATTGCATTTTGTTGTGAGTGTACATGTATGTGTGGATGCATGTGCAAGCTTACATCCATATGCAAATATAAATTAATGATATGCAAATGATTATGCAAATTAGCCGCTAAGCTTTGGCGCTTTAACTGACCCTGCTCCCTCCCTTGAGGAGGAGGAAAAAAAAAAAAAAAAAAAAAACCGCGTCGCCGCACCATTTTTTAAAGAAAGGCCTGACCAGAAACATTTCTTTTTTTTTTTTTGGCCTTAGGTGAAAAATTTGCTTTATTATAAGTTGTGTTTATAATCATTTTAATTTAGTTTATTACATTTCAAGTATTATTCAGGTACTGTGATTGGCTGAGCCTCACTCACGTGATATAAAACAAAAAGTGATAGAACATGGCTCAGGTGATATAGCCCTGTCGCGTGCGCTGATATAGCCCTGTCGCGTGCAGTGATATAGCCCTGTCGCTACCACGTTCTGGAATACCGCGCGTCCTTTCTGCGCGTACCACATCATCGCGTACATTTGCTTGGTATTTTCTGTAAAGCAATGGCTTTTGAAAAGGTACAAGAAATTAATTCATCGTATACAGCGATTAAAAACAGATGAAGACTAATATGATAGGTTTTCCTCGTTGGACGAGAGATGAATCCACTGTGGACAATATAACACTACAGCAGGGCCAGGAACGAATGTAGCACATAGCATATTGGCCAACCAATGAAGGGCGTTATCTATCAAAACATGGACGATATCAGGTAAAACATACACCTATATTATTAAAATGATCGTTATATATTCAATATAATGAAACTTGAAGGAAAGCACGCTTTGTTATTAGGCTAGATTGAAGAGACCGTACCGACATCTTGATTTCACTAAGTCCTTAGCCCTGCTGATACAATCGCCGCATTTCTGAACCAGTTTAGGCCTGATTGAGTGTAAAATGCATTTCGATCAGATTAAAGAAACAGCTGTAAAATCCTCATTCTATGGCAGAAAGAGACAAGTTTGGCTGAACAAAGACGACGTAGGTACTTGCATTAATTAACCTTGGCTGTCATTACTTCAGACAAAAACCTGTTAGGAATATTGCCACTTACCCTCTCGCATGTCCTAAAGACTTCGCTGCGATGTACCGTTGTACTGCGGGCTGCGTTACACTGACCGTCACAACGCTTACCACGATACCGATTGTTAGTCCGAAGAATGAAAGTCGGTCAGTCGGGTCAAAGGAAAAGCTGACAAAGACAAGATAATTAATACATAATATCTCATTATCTTAAATCTTTAATATTGTAAGATTTAATAGATATTTACCATGGTCAAAACAATCCACAGTGCGGTAAGAATAATCAAAACTTTAAATCTGAGGACAAAGACAAGATAATTAATACATAATATCTTATTATCTTAAATCTTTAATATTGTAAGATTTAATAGATATTTACCATGGTCAAAACAATCCACAGTGCGGTAAGAATAATCAAAACTTTAAATCTGAGAGTCTCGCCAGACTGTGAGAAAAAGACGACGATTTGATATATGGCGAAAATGGGAGTAAAAAAAGGTATTATCAACGAATACAGAGGTACTTCACTTTAGTCGTTCACATAAAAAGTTAGTAAAATAAAGAATAGAAAATTAAAGAACATGCGAACTTATGTTAATTGTCCTGATGATCTGAGAGGATATGTCGAACGCGACATAAATGTGAAGTTCTTTTCTGTGTCACACCAACAACTTTGGTTATGATTGCGCATGTGCAGCTCAATGGCTTCATATGAATATCTTCAGGTCGAATACATCGAACCTTACTTAAAGAATTTCAGCCTGTCTCCGACGTCATTATTGTTCCAGACGCGTTCAAGTCCACCAACTTCATGTGTTCCAAGGATGGCCACTGTCAACAACGACCCGACTATGACGAGGAACTGGAATACATCGGCCCATATCACTGCTTTCATCCCACCCTATAAAAATGTATAAAGCAACACTTACTTACACCTACAAGATGATATTTCATTCTTACAGCGTTTACTTTGATCAGAAATTAAAATTTGATGACGTCATAAACGACTAGAATGAATGCAAGCCTATTCTTCCCTGAGTCATTTTTAAAATTGCTTAATTGCTAAACTGGACTGCTTTCAGCACTTAACGGTTTATCAAAGAAATGTTACGTTTATAACAGTGCTCTGTGTTGATCATCGATGTTTCTGTGAATTTTATTTTTTTGAGGGTAGAGGATTAAATTTTGTGAGTAAAGTGGACTTGTCAAGTGATTTTTACGTATTATACCAACGTACGAGAAAGGCATATTTGCTTTGTCACCAGAAATGCACACTTTAGACATTTTAAAGTAAAGAATTATTTCGAGGTTCATTTCGCTGTATTTACCCGTTAACATGAGTAGAATTATACTCACCAAGGTTGTATAAAACGTAGCGATAGTACCTGTAATGACAACTGTTTTCCACATCTCGAGTCCCTGAACTGATATCAACCAAAACAAACCGAAAAGAAAATTGAATTGCATCTGTACAATCTTTCTAATAGTATAGGACTATGAGTTCAACTCAAACAGCGAAGATTGGTTATACTAAATGCATATCACAGATATGATTGGGAGTTCAGGATAATCGGACTATTCTTACGTAAGTATGAAAGATATATTAGATATGTAATGTAATTTTGGTTTGGAGTTTCTATAACACAAGCTGTCAATGTTTTTCAGAAAGGCATAAAAGAAATGAAATATTTACAGTTGACCACTAGATGGCGATGCGATCGACTGATTGTAAATATGGGGTATTTCAAGACCCCATCTCTGTTTATTTGTGGATTATGACGTCTGTACGGCGCTTATTTGACAAAACGTGCTTATCTGACAAAAACTCTTTTTACCAATAGCCTAGGGAGTCACTTAGCCAGCGCACTTCTCCTCCGATGCTGTGTGTTCCTGGCGTAGCATCGTACACAGGGCTACGGTACACGAAGTCTTCTATACGAAGGACTTTGTTTCTATACTCTCAAATTGTTTACATGTAATTAATTCTTTTTGTTATGGTTGTCTTTGCAATTGCCGGGCTCGCTCACTAGTTGAGACCATGTTGAGACACTACGTGACTACATGTGGGTGCATGTTTATTGAGTATAATTTATATACTCAACTGGCAAAATTAGCGATCGAGGAAGGTGATCTAAAACAAAAGAAAACAAGAAGTACTCTCTTGAACGTTCGCCATTGTGATGATTTTGATACTCCCTCCACAGTGATACCAGACGACCTCATGTGACCTCGGGCCCTCTCCTCTACCCTTTAAGACAACCACTATGTGTTAATCGATGGATACATAGTGATTAATTGAGGTGCTCGGTGATTTTACGCAATCTATGAAATTTATTGTATTTTCAACTATTTTATGGCCATTTTGTGATGTTTGTGATTTTAAACTGCTTTAATTAAGATTTCATGACCCCGTTTTGACAGGCGAAGTATTGTGTGGGCTACAAGCATTAGTTATTTTTGTCAGATGAGCACGTTTTGTCAGATAGGCGCCGTAGATAAGTCTAATGTGAAGGGCTTCTCGGATCTTCCTTGGCATGTCACACTGTGCTGAATCAACGATGGATGAATGGATGGGTGGGTGGGGGGGTGGGTGTGTAAGTGGGTGGATAGATTGGTGGGTGGATGTATGGATCATATGACTGTGAAACGTTTATTGCTTCAAGTGGCATTCAAAGAATTTTTTCTTATCAGCCAAGTACATTGGCTTAAGGGACTTGTTTACTGTAGTGACAGGTACTGTAGAAAAAGAATATCAACACCATTCAGAGACTTGAATTCATATTTCATGGCAGGTTGGTGGACAGTAAAGAAATTAGATAGTGTAAATAATTTTATTTTACAGTATCTATGATACTGACCAGAACAGACACAGGTATTACACATTATAATACCTTCGTGATATATTTGTTTTAAATATATAAACCATTTCAGCGTTGCATATTTTACCTGCTTCAATAGCCAAAGCTGGTCCCACCATGGTTGTCGCCATGTATAGCAACATTTGAAGTGAAGAGATGGTGGAACATGTAATGCGATGGCTTACGTGGTATCGCAGGCCCATGTACTGCAATAGACAAACATGAAAGGTTAACTCATAGTGTTCACGATTTTCATGATGGTGTGTAAATTTAGAGTGTAGCATAAGTACACGCGTTGTTATGCCAACAGAAATGAGTGTGTCACATGACATTGATTTATCTTCCTCTTGATTCTTGCGGTTGTTGAATTGTACAGTGTGTGAGATAAAGAAAAACGCTGTTTAAATTGACCCTTGATGGGAATTTTCAGTGATGAAGAAGAATGGCATTTACATATATTTATGTATAAAAAAGAAATAGGCATACACTAATGATGTACCTCAGAGATTAAATCAATGAAGACAGTGTTCGAGGACATCTCACCTCGAAGACACTTGTTAGATTAAGTCGCCGAAACACTGGTATGAAGAAATATGCTGTAAAGGGGTAGGCCCATAGGTAACTATTGATGTAGAAAACGTATTGAATCCCGTAAATAAAGACCTCTGCTGGAAGCCCCATGACAGCAATTGCTGAGGTGAATGAGACGAACATAGACATGGCGATCGGAACGCATCCCATACTTCGGTTTGCAACTAGAAATCTAAAATCAAGACAAAAGAAACAAGATATCATTACACAGGAACACCAAGTACTTGGCTTGGGCAATATGAAATTGTGAAGGGTAATTTTGGCTCAAAATCTTGTAACAAAAATGTGAACTTTTAAATTATATTTCTCTGATAAAAGCGAACAAAATGGCTTCTTTCTTACTTTGAAGTTGTTTGCTGTCCTCCACCTGCAAAACAGTGATATATCCCAGTGGCAGCCGAAACACCCAGCATAGCCGAGAAGACGACATAGTCGACCACCCCAAAAGGTATGACATCGGTTGAGTCTGACATCGAAACTGAAAGAATTTATCTTTCTTTTTCTGGGTAGAAAACCACAATATAATTCACTGAACCAGATGTAATAGTTAAGAAGATAATACAGTGTTGGTACGTAACGGCAGACAGCTTGTAACAGTTCAATATTAATGCAAAGTTTGCCATCAATGTTAGTACTTAAAAGTTCCATGACCGCCACCAGTATGAACTACTCCATTATTCTAATATCAGTAATATCTCCCCTTAACTCTGTGTCGCACCTGTCTGGCTAATCAAGGTACTGAGGTTACTACTTTCTACATATAATATTTTATAGCATCACTCCAAAAATATGATGTAATTTTTTCAGCCTTAAAAAGTCTAACCTTTAATTTTTAGCCCCTCATCTGAGGAAATTTCATGCAGTGGCAACCTTCACACCAATACATAAACAGACATTAAATCGCAACTGCATCAAACACTCCGCGGGAACTGGCCTAGTCTCTTAGAAAATGACTGACAAAACTTACATATAAACGTCACCGAATTCGCGAAGTGAACCAATTGGTAGAACTTTTTAAGCATCCAGAGATTTTTTACAATGAATATGAGACTCAACCACGGTGTCACGCTTTGTTCTCCAGTAATTAATAGAGAACTGTTTTTATTTTTATTTTTCCCTTATGGTTTTTTACAATCGTGGCAAACCGTTGCTACAACCGAGATGATAAGATAGCGAAGCACACTGAATTATGGGGGAAACAGAGGACAATTATCGTGTGGGTGGCCTTTACCCCTTAAAAGACTTTGTGTAAATAAACCAGGCACAATTAAATAATAATTTTTGATTTAAATTTTTTTAATTTTTTTTGATTTTTTAAATTAAAGATATTGATAGAGTTTCATGAAAATGTAGTCATGAAAAAGCGCTGCATTAGGTGAGGACAAACTTGTAGTGATTCTGAATGTAAAGGAATTGTAAAACGTACAATCTGATTATGAGTTGACTGAGGGCACTAACGTTCTTGATACATTCTATTTCTGTGTGACTGACAAACTTAGTGGCATTTTGATCTTACCTGAAAGGAAGCGGTTTCTTGCTACGATGACAGTGTAACAGGTTGACCTGGACTTGTAGCTTTGAATAGTTAGTGACATCAATAAGTAAACATAAAAATGCTATCGTGAAGCTATGAATTATTTTATTGCTGATTTGGGAGAAATTGCTTCTATAGAGGGACGAGCTGTCGATCTTTTTCGTCATTTGGCGAAAAAAGGCTTTCCTAAGACGGAGTAAATCATGGCGATAGACAGAAAGCATAATTTGAATAGGATCTCAAAACATAAACACCGGGGCAAAGAGAAAAGAAGCAAATTTACCCAAGTAAATCTACTTCTTACGTATTCGATCTACCTGGTAAAAGTGTGTAAGATCGGCCGAATAATTGAACTTTTGTTTATCTCTCGACCTAGGTAATCTCAAATTCCATGTGATAACAAGGAACTCTATCACGTGCAGTGAGTTCCAATTCAAACATCTGTGGTCAATATAATACGGGTTGCCAGTCTTAGAGAAATTTAGCGGTGGTCGATGCTGCAGTAGTGCGGGGCGGTAATTTCGTATACATGTAGTCGGTGTTAGAGTATAAAAAACTTCACTTTATCTAATTCAAGCAATGATAAAATAGTAGAAATTGACAGCGTCCTGGGTTTGTTAAGTCTTAGTTACTTTATGTAAGGTTATACATAACTTAAAGTTTGAAAGTACTTGCATAGTTGTGTATGGCTTTTTAAATCAATAAAGTTTGCAAAATCCATGTTTCGAAATTGAAGGTCATAGAACTTGCATGTACATATTTCGAAGTGAAAATAATTAGAGAAAGAGAGAGAAAGAGAGAGGGGGAGGGGGAGAGAGGGAGGGAGGGAGGGAGGGAGGGGAGAGAGTAAAAGAAGAAAACGTAAACTCCTTTGCAGATGGAGATCTTGTGACAGGATCTGTCGTAGGAAGACAGAATGAATGTTAACGTTGTAATTGCTTGTATGGTGAGGTACACAATAATCACTCACATGTCGAAAATATAAGTATCGTGCTGATAAGATTAAATTATCGTTACCATTGTAATTGAAATATTTATTTCTCCCATGCACGTATGTTGACTCTGGCTATCGTGAGGTGTGAAAGATCACATGACCTATATACATACTACTTTTTTTCGCTCACACTTAACACCGGTGGTGGGCTAATGCTTTGGAAAACCATGGATGTTTTATAAAAAAATAAACTAAATATGAACTATGCTCAGGCTGTTTGAAACACTTACAGATTGGAATTATCGAAAATTGTTGTGGTAGTAGCAATTAATGCTACGATGTGTTAACTTTGTTGTTTAAGGTCATAGAACTCGCACGTACATATTTCGAAGTGAAAATAATCAGAGAGAGAGTAAAAGAAGAAAACGTAAACTCCTCCCTTTTGGGAGGATCAACAGCAGCTGTGGTGGTCGGACGGGTTTCTTCCTCGCTCTCGCCTTGTTTTCGTCTTATATACCGCTATCATCATAGTGGAATATCGGCAACTATCGTGACCAGGAGCTTCCAAACAGGTGCCGCCAACTAAGCTGTTCGTGCAAAAAGGTGTTCGTGTGAAGTTTTTCAGCGGGCGGGCAAATTTCAAAACCAATCAGCGGGCGGGGAGAAAATATCGATATTACTGTGGGCGGGGAAGAAATTTCAATACTTTCAGCGGGCGGGGAGAAAATTTTTGACAGTGGGCACCGGAAAATACGTAGAGGGAGGGGAAAGCGGCGTGCTTGATAAAACTTGAGGAGAAATTAAGCGCCTAACTTAGAGGGCAATAACTTAGAGAGCAATGTTCCAAGTATACTACTAACTGCTCGCACGGTTTTGCGTTGTTCTGGGGTGCCTAGTGGGCATCTAGTTTGCAATGGGAAATTTCAGTAGTGGGGAGAGGGCAGCTGGGAGCTTGAATTGTTGTGGGGAGTGGGGAGCGGGCAGACTGTAGATACCGGAGGGCAGTGGGCATCAAAATTCAGTGGGAGGGCATATTTTCAGCGTATGCCAGTGGGAGGGCAGTTACGAACAGCTCTCACTTTCCCCTCCAAATTTTAGGTCAGGGTCAAAAATAAGAAAAATCGGTATATCAGCCTTCAAAACGTGTTTTGTGATGATTTTGCGAAATTCATGAAATTTACCAGTTGGCGGCACCTGTTCCAAACTTCTACAAGCTGTTGTCTGATACTGGTGTTGGTGTTTTTGAATGTTTCTCGTCTCGTTCAGCGTTCATCGACTTGCAATTGCTGCTTGTGTTTTGCAACGGAACGGCACGGTTCTCAGTGTCTGCCATTGTATTGAACGCTGCCACGTATCAATTGCCGAACCGGACTTGTGTGGAACAGGTTTTTGATGACAACTTTGTATCTTTGGTCAGTGGTCTGCTGACAACACAAGGTACATTTTCTATATCGTATCACAGATAATGTCTTCTAAAAAACTTGTATGCAACAACCGACTGAAAAAAACATTTTGTCTGATTCGATTATATTTCAATGCACAGAATGCGTCGAGTTTTACTTGTGTGAAACCTGCCATTACTCTACAACAATAGCGCCAAGCAGCAGTTCTAGTCAAGGTGGCTACGGAGGCAAGTTCGTCACTATTACGAAGAGTGGTCATACTGGTTAAAGTTTTAATCTTATTCACCATCTTGCAAAGTGCCAAAAAGGTTTGACTGATTCATCGCTATCTTTCGCCGTGTCGCTGAATTTTCTAATGGTATGAGACCTGCATTTTTATGCTTATAAAATTTGTTTCTGCGGCTATTAATCGTATCCTGCAGTTCTGATTTAATAAACCTAAAGATGGTGCATACTAGGAGCAACTCTCACTGTGTTGACAATTTCGATTTTAAAAGGTTTAGCTGGGCAAAGTGGTTTTCTCTCTCGTACGGATACTGCCAACGAGGTATACACGTTTACACCTGGTGATATAACGATGGTTGTATGCAAATGCGTGAACATCAGATCATTATATTTGCATCATATGCAGGTGTTTGATCTAAGCGATCCTGCCAATCGTCGGTAAACATCTACTGTTTGCAGCAGCATAACTTTGTACTATTCACTGCTGTCGATCATTATGAGCGGCGACGCACAACTAAATCCTGGTCCAATAAAATGTCCGTGCAGATTGTGCGAGAAACCTGTCAAGGGTAACCGGCGAGACATTCAATGCGCCACTTGCAACACATGGTATCACACAAAGTGCATTTAGGGAGCAAACTGTTATTACGGCCGGGGGTGGACCGGCAAATTCTTCTTGTGCGTCAGTCAAAAGAAGTGAAACCCCCCGCCGATTGCCCTCAAAAATCGATGACCCCTTTTAAGATGACAAAAATTTCGTGACCCCCCCCCCCTCAAAAAAACCCACATACATTGCTTAAGGTAGAACGCCCCTCGGGACAGATATCAGACTCTCAAAAATTTTACCGTCTTAGTTTTTCGAAAATCCAAAATTTAATTTCCCCCCCACAGAGTTAATACTGGGATGGCGGCCATTTTGAATTTCAAAAATTGCAAAATGTTGAGCAATTTGTTTTGCTAGTTCCGAACTTTGCACGGTGACCCCCGATTTTTATTGTTGATTTGGTAAGAGAGTGGTTGAAAGTTTCGTTTGAGAAAGTTTGAGCAAAAGTTTAAGTCTTTCACTTTCGAGGTGCATACTACCTTAAGTATTGATCCAATTTTGAACGATATAAACGTTTTATTACCGGTGCATATATACTATATAACATTATTTGAAAATAGATTTTTCCAAGACCCTGCTCTTCTTCCTGATCTCGTATACACTATGTACTGTGTCCCTAAAGGTTCGAAAAGTTCTTCAACACTTGTGCTGCTGCCAATTTCATGAATAACAACATAATCATCCTCTTCCTCGGCTAAAAGGTCTGAGTCTGATATGTCACTGTCAGTTTCTTTATCTGTATTTTGGACAATTTCCAAATGATGTATGATTTTTCTCTGACTTTCCATGCTATTTTGTTCTCTCTTGAGTATATCACAGGAAACTGCCTTGATTTTTGTCGCCTTTGTTCCCTTTGGTTGTCAGATTGTGATAAATTAAGTATCTGTTAAGTTCATGTACATATAACTTCTTAAGTGAACCATTCATCACCATGGACAACCAATCATAATCCTTGTACTGTTTTTCTTGCTCTTCCTTCTTTTGCTGTCTTCTTCCACTTCTTATCACTCGTGTTTGTTTCAACAATGTCAGATGTTGAAGACAACTGATGACATGCCTTCTTTCACTGCATACTTCTGTGACACTTCCTTGATGCTGTCATGGTAAAGGACCGTTCAGTTTTTACGGCCGGTGGGTGCGGCAAAATCCAGGGGGGTCGTCGTAATTTTGGAATCCGCGAAGGGTGGGTCATCTTTTTCTCACTGGTAGGAAAGAAGGGGGTCACCACATTTTCAAAAACATAATACCTACAATAAAGTTCACTTTATGCCATGGCCATGATCGACCCTCTTTACCGGCGGGCCGCCTTCGGAGGCCCACTACAATAAATATACTTTATGTATTACCCATGACCCTCTTAACGGCCAGAGGCCTTTGGGGGCCCACTCCAATTAGGTTTACGTCATACAATGGCCATGATCGACCCTCTTTACCGGCGGGCCGCTTGCGGCGGCCCACTACAATAAATTTACTTTATGTAATACCCCATGACAATCTTAACGGACGGACGCCTTCAGCGGCCCTGTCCAGTAAAGTTTACTTTATGCAATTGCCATGATCGACCCTCTTTACCGGCGGGCCACCTTTGGTGGCCCACTAGAATAAAGTTGACTTTATGTAATAGTCCATGACCCTCTTAACTGGAGGGTTGCCTTTGGCGAACCACTCCAATAAAGTTTACTTTATACAATGTCCATGGACATAAGTTGTCTATGGAAATGAAGTTAAAAATTGCCTTACAGTCTTCCTAATTAACAGGCGTTTGCATGGATGTGGCTGAGAAGTTTGTGCACAGGCATCTCTGCTACAAGTGCGCCGCGTACCGCAGTTCAAATCCAAACCGTGCGGGTAAATTTGACATATGGGTTTTGGTTATTTTTCAGCGAGAGGGGGGGGGGGGGGTCATCAAATTTTTTCGTCTGACAAAGGGGGGGGTCATCTTTTTTTTGACGAAAAATGCAGGGGGGTCTATATTTTTTTGAACACCGGCGACAAGATTTTGCCGGCCCTCCCCCAGGCCGTAAAAACTGAACGGTCCCTAAGTGATACTTGGTTTTGTCTGAAGAGTCTGGTAATGTTCACTCTGGGCTGCCAGTCATCGGATTGTCTTGGTTGACCATCATCATGTACATTTGGAGTATCAAATACATCTCTGAAATGGTAGGGTCTACTTGGATCTGGGACGGGTTGCGGTATTCTGTCCATTTTGGGTCCAGTGAAGGGGTAGAGGTTACACAACTCACATTTTGCTCTTTTTCAAGACAGCCCTCCTCCATGTATTCCATATACAGTTCACCGATATGGAAATGGTTGTGTATAAAATTGAATATTTTTAGATGTAAGTCGAACCTGGGATAGCAGCCCTTGCTCGTACACTGGATAGTCTGGTATATTCATGGACGCAGTTTGAGTTATTGTAGAAATACATATTTTCAGCTCTCTCAGAAACATGTGCCTTTACATATTCATTCAGGACAGGTGCTCCATTAATTCGCAAATTTTATTGATAAGTTTATTTATCCAGATAAGTTTCACATCTTTCTTGAAAACTGGTCAGATATCAAAAGTAGTACTGTGCAACAGCACAAGGGGAACCTTTCAACATAAGCCAGATTTGTGGCTTGCACATGTCATTGCCTAGCTTAAGCCAAAGACTGATAGTAATTGTTCATTTGCCCTCAGCAAGCTCTATTTACAAGTAGATTAGCCTGTATAGAGTTCCTGAGGCAAGATGTTCATGTAACAGATAAATACATATACTATTATTTAGATTACAGTGAAATGACTTCAGGGAACGAAATTATCAAGTTCAGAGAGTCATTTTTATTTCCTAGAATAGTTTTGTACACTGAAACTCCTTTTTGACGGGATCGATACTTCTGAAAATCAAGTGACCCTCCCCCTCTATGGTGTGTGAAAAATACATGACACCCCTTTGCAGTTTTCAAATTTAAGGTGACACCCCCTGGATTTTGCCGGCCCAACCCCCGGCCGTGATTACTGAAAGCTCCCTAATATACCTTCATACTGTGAATACGAACATCTTTCAACTACATCTGACGAGTGGTTTTGTCAACCATGTCAATTTCCCCAGATCAGTGACTGTTTTTTTCGACGAAACAACGGAAACAAATGTCACGGACTAGTTTCATCACTGATGAATCACTGATGACGAAGCATACTCTTCTTCAGGTGTTCGCAATGTCAACGAACTCTCGTTTCTTTATCTTAATGCACGAAGCGTCAAGACGGTGCGTAGGAAAGATCGACTTCATTAACTTAATGACCTCGATACTATAGCCGGTGATCGCCGCGATTGCGTTGCTGTAACTGAAACGTGGCTAAACGAGTCTGTAAAGGACGCTGAAATACAGGGTTCTGGTCATATTTTATTTCGTAAAGGCAGAGAAAATGCTTACAATGGTAGAGGGGAGACATCATGTGTTTGGTGAAATCACGTATATCATCAATGCGTATAGAAAAGATCTTGAAGATCATGGTCATTGAAATATCACCAGCTAGAAGCCATAAAATGGCAATCATTCTCTGCTATCGTTTATACGGTAGCGTATTCGTGCCATTTTTTGTGAGAAAAAAATTTGAAAATCTCGTAATTACGAGATTCTGATTCTCGTAATAACGAGTTTTTGATTCTCGTAATGGGAGAACTTAACTGTTTAAGTTTTTTTTTTAAGAGACGACAAGATGAGCTGAAAAACCTGCCTATTTGTCGACTTTTCATCGGTAAAAGGTAAAAATGTCTTAGTATGATTGAACTTTGACCCTACGTCGAATTTTACCGATTTCGATGCTTGCTAGGTGCATTTTTGGCGATGGAAAAGAAAGTGTGTGGCAATGAAGTGACATCCCTTTGGTAAAGTTAGGCTGTATTGAATTTTGTAGCGCATGTGTATATAGTATAATGGCTGTATTGAATTTTACAGTGCATAATTTGACCATCATCGGAGCCTGAGGCCCCTATGATCTCATAGGTACACGCTGCCACACGCCGTGCTGAAACGACTGTAACACCCCATCAATAATCAGACATCACTTTTTGAAAGCCATCGGACATTTGCCATGTTGTATTGCACCGCGCTTTACTGAAGCATTGAGCTGCTTTACAACGGTCCTGTAATGTACAGCAAAGATACGTGATGCTCTAACATGCGAAGCACATGAAGGTACCCTGTTAAATTTGGGAATGGTCTATGTACAGCTCACCGAGTCAATGTTTGGCAACGAAATTCTTACGATGAAGCATACATCTGTATTTTATCTGGAATAAGGTTGAGATCGCGGTTTGTTTGGCATATCCAATAATAAAGAAGCGCGAAATATCACATGGTAAACACCACTTCCTGGTGAACAAATATACAAATTATAACAAAATGAACCAGTTTCACTTTTCGCTTTTCATCAAAAAGACAACATGGACGAATAAATGTTAACAAAACGACATACCATAAAAATTATCCTATCATATCATTATGCGTGAGCTTTGTGTTCAATCTTAAAATTGTAGCCACGTTTGGATAAAGTTTTTACCGTTGCGCAGGCATTTTATTTGTTTAGTTTCATTTTGTACATAATTGACACCCATCCTTTTTTCATTTCTCATTCATTTGATTTTTTTACAACAATAAACAATCATAGCTGTCAAAGTTAAGAGTGTCAATTTCACAGTATCACCATGGATGTCAGTTGGGAGTGTCAATTTCACAGTATCACCATGGATGTCAGTTAGGAGTGTCTTTGAAAACAAAAACTACCGTGGCCCAAAAGTACGTGTTCTTCGTATGTAGTAATTTCTCTCCGACCACAGTCCCCTGTGATCTTTTCTGCTCTTGGACTATGCGCCTCATAGACGTGTGTACATATGTTTGAGAAAAACCAAGTCAGGAAATGAAATGGATATTTCGTATAGGGATTGTGCTACCATGTCATCTTCGACGTTCGATTTTACAGTGAAAAGTAGCAAGTTCATCTATCATGTAACCATCGACTGTTCCCTATCATTCTCAAAATCCATACCTGGTACTTAATTTGCTTCACAAACGCTCGTTTCGTGTGATTTTCGGCCGAACTCGACGGACACATAGCTAAAACATAAGCGTGAGCAACATTCCAGTGACATGGCTGTTGGCAAACGCTGCTATGTTTCCACTGTTTTGGTTCAGTTTCTTAGAAATGCATGCAAATGTATTGTTTTGCGCTACAGTAAAAGAACGGGCGAACTAAAGTGAGTAGACAAATGAAAAGCCTAACTGTTTCAATCAAATCGACCTATGTAGCGATTAGAGAACAAAGTTTTAATATATGGACAGTCGTTTTTTCAGCAGGGTGGGTGTACATGCCAGTGCGTAGACTTGTTGTATTCTAACGGAAGAAACAACCTGGCAGGCAAAACTCGAGAGCAAACCATAAATCAATTTTGAAGGAAGGAAACAAATCTGATCAACAGTAAATATATATGCTGTGAATCTCCCAGTGGGAGTTTTGATGTTTGCTGGCTGTCATGGCGTGCAAGACTTCTTGTTGTGTCGAAAGCAAGAATTAGATTCTAACGTCGTCGACTAGATGGTTTGCAGATATACGTTTGATGTTTGTGTCGACTTTGAAAAAAATGTGGGAGTTCGGTATAAACGTATCAACCCTTGCGTAAAATAAGTTTCTTCCTTGAACAGCTGGAATAGTGAGACCATTTTAATTTCAAAACCATCTAGCGGTGTAATCGTTAAAATTATGGGTTCATTATGCATTCAATTTTTTTTATATTGTTTATAATCCTCTCGGATTGTCCTACTTTCTATTTTTACTTGCAGTCTAACTCTGATTGTTCGATAACTGTACGGAAGGCCACATTGTAAGTGCTAGTTTGGCTGTTGACGAATGCCGCTAGCTTTCCAATAAAGTCGTTTTAACTGATGCGAAAGGGTAAATGTATAGTAACCATATCGTCTGTGCGGAAAATAAACTAAAGCTGTCAGATTTTTACTTGCCTTACTCCATCTTTACTAACTTTCGTAGACTTCAAATTAGGAGAAAATTTGAAACAATAAGTACTATTCTGGCAGGAGTGTGAAGAAGTGGACTAATGTTCCTCTGTTTGCGACCATCGCACAGGGATGTCACAATGTAACATTGATTGCATTTTCACATTTGATATTGGACGGGTCAACAGCTGTAACTTTCGATGATACTTTCATTGTCTTCTCTCATAAAACAAATACAGTTTCGCTTCTTCTCCTTTAAATTTTCCAGAATGAACCCATAATGCACTTTACACACTATGCAAGACGGTGATATTTTTGACAGAAAAGTTTCAATCCCAACTCCAATTAGGCTGCCAATAATAATACGGACATGGCACACACATACAGACCGGATTTGAACAGTTCGGTTACGCACTGTGCGAGGGTGCGAACTATATAAAGAAGTTGTATTTTACAGACTTCAGAAAGACAGAGAACAATACGTCACAAGTCATAGCTACCAGAGCTTCAACAATTTAATAATATAAATACTAAGGGACCGTCCTGTCAATTTTCTGAAATAGCAATGCTTGTAATTCATTTCGATAACATATTTTATTGCGGATCGAGAAAATATGATCATATTTTATGCAGTGATAGCATACTTCATTCCCGTTTAATGGCACCGCTAGCTTCCAATGTCCTGGTTGATGAAACTGCAAAACGATACAAGTGAATCCATGGCATCGATTGATGTTTTATATATTGATTGATATTTGACAGTTTTTATTTAATTGATGTTAATTGACAAATCATAATGACTAACAAGACAATGTGCTACATTCAACCTTTTACCTACTTTAGTCATATAGTCTTCCGGATTTTCCCGCCAAAGATAATATTCACGACATGTAAGTCGCTCCCAAACACAATCACTAACACACATGACGACTTTCAAGACCTCCAAAAGGTTCTTACAGAAAGCTGAAGTTCATAAAACCTATGCTACAATATTCATGATTTTGAGAATCTTAAGATATTTTTACATTTCTTTACTGCTAACTGTTACAGTAGTATATTAGTCCAATTTATCTGAATTTCCATCCATATCACTCCATTCTTCCTTCAACGGTATTTTATCTTCCTTGATCCCATTGCCAGCTTCACTTTTCGGATGTTTTGGTCTGTGAAACAAGTACAGTCATTAAGATATTAAAATATGCATCATAATGTTATCTACCATAGTTGCGAAGATCTACGCAACTTTCACTTCGATGTACGAGCGAATTGAAACTGAAGTTATACTTCTAACGAATTGTAACTTGTCCATTAATTGAATTTAATTATCGGGTTCGCATTATTGAGATATCTTGTGTGACTAAAATCATATTGATCGCTTTTTAAGTAGTTATAGATATGCGCAAATTGACTTGTTCACATGTATTTTCACAAAATGCTCACAAAATGGCCAGTAAAAATCGTCACCATAGTCTTACTTCGTACTGTCCAGAGTATACATTGATTTCAGAGTTAGTGGCCATTATTGGGTCTAATAATCACTCAAGGTGGTGTTGCACAAAACACCGCGTGTTTTGCTGAAATCACTTTTTTGCATAGACAAGCAGTCGTAAGTTTGATAAGAAAGAAGTGTGAATTCATTCATATTTATGTAAATCACCCGATTTTCTGGCTTCTTTTTTCCCGTTTTCAACATTGTAAAAAATTTCACTCCTTGGGTTTGGTCGAATTTTGTGAAATTTTCACATTATGTTCTTAGGTGCGAACTTCAACTTTGGGGAATGGAGTAATCCGTACGTTTTGGAAACCAGCAAACCCAAGAGCGCCCTCAACATAGCCATAACAATTTTAGACAGCGTACCTGCAACAGCCGAAATTAGAAATTGGTCCCGTGCATTTAAAATGACACTGTACATACATGTCTGTTATTCATATTATAACACTGTTTGTATGTTATGCATTTTCACATTCAAGTTTCAAATTACACCATGCTTGTTAGACCCTACACTTCTTGATCAGAATTCATATTTTCCACCAAGAACTCAAAATATCTGATCCTTTTGATAATCTCACAATTACTTCTTAAAATTAATACACGACTATTATGTTCTACAAACGCTTACCTCAGAAACACAGCCAGAAGTACAGGATCAACTGGTTTGATCAAAGATGGCTTTATGCAATTCGCGATTTCGCTGGTGACGACGCCAACGACTAACGTCGTGAAAAAATTAACACCCGGGTACCAGATGAACGAAATCTGTGGAAAGACAGAATTTTAAGTTACATGAAACAAATCAATGCTTTCTATAGCCTTCAAATATGAACTTAGCGCTTTGGGTAAACTGAAGTTGTTGTCCGTAATTGGGCCAATATGACATAAGAGGAAGATTCCTTCTTTTAAGATATACAGGGACTCGAAACATTTCTTCTTCTGATTTGACTGTGCCTAAATGTGTTGCCTGCTCACAGTGTAACTGTACTTTTTTTGTTGGACCTGTATCACTCATGCAAGGGTTTATCACGATGATTCAGAACTTTTAAAACGGCGTAAATTCGAAATGACCGGGATATTGTATAATGAAAGGCTTATCGACCTGCTTCCATGACATGCGAGGAGTCTCGGATTTGGATACAGATGTCTGCGGATGCACTTGTGTGCTTTATTCTGTGTCTCCTACCCTTTGTATAGGAAGCGGCTCCACGTTGAGCTGCTCTGCTACGACTGGACCAGCACTGATGAAAACACCCAACGCGAATCCAAACACCAAACCAATAAACGTACCCCTGTAAGTATTAGAGGATGCAGACTATCATCGGAAAGGTCAATAAATACACTTACCTCCTTGTGATATATGTACAAGTAACAATGAGTTACATTATCTGCCTGAACGAAAAAAATACTTTGAGGTAGATACACTATAGGACAGATATTCGGACCTCTAAAAACTTTTGCAATACTGTTTTCGTCGACTGCCACCTGTGAAGAGCTCATTTTGTAGCTCAAGGAGTAACTCAAGTTTTCACTGGCTTGTTTTCTGCAAATTTAATTTTCCTCATTAAATTTAATTTTCTATGATAAAGACTAGTTGAACCAAATGACCGCCCTGACTCACTACTACACATATGAGCATGCTCAGCTCATATCTGGTTGAGTGTTAAGGTAGTAAGCACCTCCAAATTGAAAGACTGAAACTTTTGCTCAAAATCTACGCGGAATGTCTCACAGCACCGTCAAATGCACGTTTTATCAAAATTGGTGAACCAATTTTAGAATTGTATCACTAATCAAAATATTCAAATTAGCATTTAATTGGCATGATGCTCCAAATATTATCATTTCTTGCATATTATGCGTTGTGGGTTCGAGTCCCGGTTGATATCATCGTATCTTGCATATTACAATTCATATGGCAAGTTTCATCATATTTAGTGCAGTAAATCTTGGTATATAACACTATGGTCATCATGGGTCCCATAGACAACCATGTAACAGACAAATTAAAACTTTGATAACTTCATTAATATGCATATCACGCCCACCAAAATCCAATCACTTCTTACCATTTGATATCTAAAGCTATCTACGAAATTTGGTTGAAATCTGTCCAGCCGTTCTTGAGATATCGTGTATACTGACAGACAGACACACATCGCTAAACCATAAGCCCACGTGTGTGACACAAAGTTTCAAACGATTTGTCTTTGGTTATAGCTCTTTACAAATTATAACTCGATAGTACTAAGCTACCATTGACTTGAAATGAAGTAATCATCTCTTTGAGTTGCACCTTTCTTTTTACTACTTGCTTTTACAGGGTTTCCGATGACTCGTTCTTAATGCTTTAAAATATATATATATGAAGAAACTCACGAAGGTTTTACAGGCTTTGCCTTCGGGGAATAGCTCTGTTTGTGTGTATTTTTATCGGAACCTTCATAAAGCTATCTTGAACAAAGAAACACTGGAGCCTCAGAGACAATCGGATACGTAATATACTGACATTTGAACGTAATAAAAATCAAGAGTAACTGTGAAAATTTTGGTACCAGAGAAACAAATACTAGTAACCTAACATTTACCGATATTTGAAATTCGAAATGGTCGTCATCCCTGTGTAAACTCTATGGGGAGAAATCAAATCTGCAGTTTTCACTAAACTGAGACCTTGAAAACTTCATTCACTCCAAGAGCTTCAAAATGAGCGCCCTCAAGTGGTAGACTTGAACAGTGTTATAAAAATCTGAGAGCTCAAATATCTGTCTTCGAGGCGCATTCTACCTTAACATGAAAGACAGGAATGAACAATATTTCATTTTTATATAGCTGTCAGCTGTATCCATGGCAACAACAGCATTGATATATTCAAACTTAATCCATGGGTTTCACTGTGCGTGTGAAAAATAAATTATGTACTCGCCATGAATTAGTCCTGGGTATAAACATTCCCATGACGAAGATAGCTAGTACAGGGCCGCCGAATACGCCGCCCAGGATATTCGATATTGTGACAAAAGAGCCGAGATACGGTACAAGGAATGCCACCAAGGTACCAAGCAAACCAAAGACACAATCTGTTAACAAAGTAGGAATAACTGTCAATCGATAACAAACGCAAACACTTTAAACGCGTTGCCTGACATTTGTCCACACTCGCCATTTTAAACAACAGAGTGGGCCAGTTCGGTTGAGATAACATGCAGACAGTTTAGATAGATAATTATGCTACTATATAATCTAAAAATCGCGCCTTTTGAGTGGAAAGAAGTGTGGAATTTGAATTTCGCTGAGCTTGAAGACAACTTGACTCAGCACTGCCATACACCACTAAATCTTACTTACTTAATACTTTAGACATGTTCGTGTCCCAGGCGTCGGTAGCTGTTGACTGTATTTTCGTCCTTTCGAATCGCCACTTCCTCCATGGTTTAATAATGTCTTGCAAGATGCAGGCCACGATGGCACTGAGTCCTGACGAGATGGTACTGTACGTGAAATATGAGTTCTAGTTTTAATAATGCTTTATGAATGTCCTCTGTTGGGGTGGGAGGGGGTTAGGGGATTAGAAAAATTAATCGTCGCATGATGGTGGTAGTCCTACGTACTCTCTACAATTTCAGCAGAGATTCTATATCCCAATGTGTGCCATAATTGAACCAAATCACTGACGTTTGCGCTGCGTTTCTTTTGTTTTACATAGCGGAAACCTACAGGACTTTCTGCATGTAGCAAATGACAAGCTTTGATTAGGGAGATGCCTCTCCAGCAATATTCGAAGTGGAACGTGTAGGATTTGCGACGTGTATACCGCTAGGAAACAAACTATAAATGACAACAATATCTTGCTCGTCATTTATTGCCAAACTTTCAAACAAAAGAACCATACTGCAGTTTGAAGTTGAAAACAAAGAGTCGCCCACTGCTGAAAGTAGTTACTGGCGATTTATTGTAAGCAATGAGCTTGGACTACATTGAGTTTACACTGCTACCAAAAACTCGAATGTCAAAACGTTGAGCAATTACTGAGCAAAAGGAAAAACTATGAATAATGTGATGCTTTAACGGCGATCAGTATTGTGCATGCCGAACGCTCTCCACAGCGATATATTTTTCAGTCTATATAAGACGATGTGGTCTGTGTGTCATGATTTTTAACAAACTCACCTTAGCGCTCCAGCGAAGAGACAGGCTACGAACAATCCTTGCATACCGGGAATCTGACCAAATTGGGAACTCACGAAGAACATCAAAATCTGTTGTTCAAAACAAAAAGCTATAACATCAAATGAAACAGAGAAACATAAAGCTACTGTCTCACGTGGATACTTCTTTGCATAACTCATCTGTCAGCTGTCATTTAAAGAATTAAAACAACATAATGAAAAGCTTTGAAACGACTATGGTGTACCTGATCGATGGCTGTGTATTCTGGTTCATACCGAATGGGTTCGCCATTTTCCATGATGCCTAATTAAGAAATATAATTGTCGAACAGTGAGATAAACTGTCAATACTAATCTCTCTCTCTCTCTCTCTCTCTCTCTCTCTCTCTCTCTCTCTCTCTCTCTCTCTCTCTCTCTCTCACACACACACACACACACACACACACATAAATAACTAGCAATAGTGTTCGACACACCACTGTTAAAAAAGGTATAAGATGACCAGCATGAAAAAATATTTAATTATTGGAAAATAAATGATACACTTTCTTTGTCTACCAAAAGGGCAGCAAGCCAGCCGACATTGAGATTCTGTAACGGGGTATTTACATGCAAATATGCTATTTTGAACAAAATAAAATCAAGAGGGGAAAAATAGATGCCCTTCCGCAACGATTTGAAAAATTCCCCTCCTGCTTACGAACTTCTGACCCGGAAATCTTCCCACTTCAAGCCCCCTCACTAAAACTACTCCCGAAACACCTTTCCCATAATAAAGATGTCCACCGCAATCTCTTTGTAATATCTTTTTACAGTCCCCATCAGATAACTTCCGAAAACAACTGAATTGTAATCCTTGCCTTTTTGAAGTTTCCTCTTGAACACGAGAATGAAATAACCCCGGGGGAAAAATTGCCTACCAATTCCTCCATCCGCTGATACGGAAAAATCTCCCCTCTCGCAAAGAAATCGCTTACTCTCAGCTTTTGCACAAAACAGTATTGTTGGCTGCTCCTATCCACTGATCTATTTGTACACTGACAGAGGAAGAATGGCTTCACAATGTGATTATCCACTCACCTGGTGATGGGAAAGTTGAGTTGATGGCGGGCTCCAGTGGGGTTAGTTTATCTGATGGAAAGAATGCATAGTCTTGTAATTGTCCGGATCTCACGGAGTCATGATTCAATGATTTACGGAAAGCCCAAGGCCACTTTATGACAATTCAGAGCGTTAAATATTTTTCCATAAAGTTTTGGCGTGAGCGAGTAAAAAGTAATGTCTCTTTTGTTTATTTCGATACGCGACTATGATGATGCAAAGTCTGTGACAGGAAGTTCTCACCTTTGTCGTAGAAATGCTGAGACGATCAAAAACTAATACTTACTGTTATAGTAAGCATAAAGCACTAATCCATTGAAGTACATGATGGGAAACATCACCCAATAGAATGGTATGTTTAATATTAATGTCCTGGAATGAAAAATAATTCATAAAAATGAAATATCATAAAACCAATGGCGATTATAAGCAATATCACAGTATTTAAATAGTCCATCGTTTCATGCCCTTCAATTGAAGCCTATCGCGTTCTTTTTTTCCTCATGGAAGATTCATAATACGTTGAATGAGTCTGATATAACCTTCATTCCATTCAAGAACTGTCATTTATTCGAAATATGAGAGATGTCATGTCATGTCCTGCGATATAACATGACATGAAATGGTTTGATGCAACATGATGTGATGTGACGTGACACGATACGATGTGAAATGTCTTGATGTGACGTGACGTATGTGGTATGTGACGTCATTCGATTTGAGGCCGTGTGGTGTATATATGTGGTATGGTACGGTGTTGATAATGTAATTATCTTGTGGTTAGACACGGAGAGAAGTATGCCTTACCCTCTTGCATGGCCCAATGACTTAGCTGCAAGGTAGCGTTGCACTGCCGATTGCTGCACAGCAACGCCTAACACAGATATACCAGTAGATATCGTAAGACCAAAGACTGGATCAAAGGAAAAACTGAAAAATGGATTCAAAATATGTTTTCATTCGTTTATATATCGTGTAATGCGTATTCTGTGTACCAGATATTATGAAAACATTTCTAAGTGGAAGATGCTTCACTCACCCGCCGCAGGTGAATTGTGTTCTTGAGTGAATGGCAAGTGTGAATAGTAAGTAGCATCGCTTTGTATGTATGTATGTATGTATGTATGTATGTATGTATGTATGTATGTATGTATGTATGTACGTATGTACGTATGTACGTATGTACGTATGTATGTATGTATGTATGTATGTATGTATGTATGTACGTATGTACGTACGTATGTATGTATGTATGTATGTATGTATGTATGTATGTATGTATGTATGTATGTATGTATGTATGTATGTATGTATGTATGTATGTATGTATGTATGTATGTATGTATGTATGTATGTATGTATGTATGTATGTATGTATCTATGTATGTATGTATGTATCTATGTATCTATGTATCATGCATTATGTAATAGAAATACAATGTATGTACATACATGCGTACATATATCGATGTACAAACTCACCGAGGAAGAAAAGTATAGCCCATGGATGACTCCTATATTTTATATTTAATAATTCTTATTACTGAAGTTAGATCAGAATTATCTATAATTTCTAAATGAATAAAAATGATAAAAAAGGAAAATAGAAAAATATGATTGCTGGCAATAATTAGATGCCTCCATTTTGATTTTGTTATTTTACTTCTTAAACTATTCTGCATTTCCATGAAACTTGTCACGTTGTATTCTTACGCTGTTTTAATGTCAGGCTGTCTCCTACGTCATCACTTTTTCTGGACGCTTTTCAGTCTGCTCGTTTGACGATCTCCTCGAGGATGAACACAAAACGACCAAACGATGAAGCTAAAACTACAAGACATCATACAATGCCACCGTGTTCATGCTATCCTAAGATGTCAAAACTTACTCAAAGAATTCAAGTCTGTCTCCTACGTCATTATTATTCCAGACTTTTTCAAGTCCGCCGACTTCGATCGTTCCCAGGATAGCCACCGCCAAGACCGATCCGAATATGACAAGGAATTGAAAGACATCAGCCCATACCACTGCCTTCATTCCGCCCTGTGAAGGATGAACAACAGTTATACGTAAGTGCAGCCATGCCCAGAGATTTGATGCGATCATGTACAACCTCCTCTCAGAGGAAAACAACTGGAGACAATTTCAGAGAATGGTTTTGTGTTTTGTTAATATTAAAAAACTGTAAACACACTATGCAAAGATAAACTATTTTGAAATCACGAAGCTCAGGCTTGAGTTGAACCAACTAAAGCTACTTGTAAACACTCACCAAGGTTGAGTAAAACGTAGCAATGGTTCCCGTGATGAGAACAGTTTTCCACATTTCAAGCCCCTGAACTGAAGAGAAAAATTGCACATGTTATCACCTGCATATCATACGGTGGCAAACTTGCTCAGTGTTCCCTATTTGAAGACCCACTGCAACTCAAGTGTTCCCTCAGACTCAAGATAACGTCACGTGTTACATGCATGTACCAGTGTCTGACTGACCCGTCGAAATTTGATAAAATTTAAAAATTCATACGAAATTGTTAGAAATTCGTTTAGTTAGTGGGCAAGCTGCAAAAAGTACTGGGGCAGAAGAGGGACGTGTCCTGTTCTGGGATACCTAACCTGCACGTGATTCCTCATGCGATGAAATACTCTGTAGAAAAGCAATGGCATGAGAGAGAGAGAGAGAGAGAGAGAGAGAGAGAGAGAGAGAGAGAGAGAAACAGACAGACAGACAGACACAGACCGACAGAATGACATATAGAGGAAACTGGCCACTATTCATCCTGTTTAATGACTTTTGGATATTTTGTTGGCAGGCCTAGTTCTCTATGTGGCCAGGAGTATTATGCTTGCAAACAACGATTTACCCGCTTCAATAGCCAACGCCGGTCCCACCATTGTGGTCGCCATGTACAGCAATGTTTGCAGTATAAAAATGACTGTACAGGTTATGCGCAAACTCAGATGATACCGCATACCCATGTACTGCAACGAGAAAGTGACACATTGAATTTAAAATTACATTTAATAAGTAGAGTAAATGTTTATATTGAGTATAGAGTAATGCTAAACCAATAAAGAGATACAAAACAACAGACAGATATTGTTCTAAAAATTTGCTCTTTGTCCTGCCATGTGACAAATGAAAATATATGTAAGTCCATTACGACGTAAAGCAAATACTGGATCTTGTCAATAGATAAATTTTGACGTTGTAATTACGCAAATTTTGAAGCGGGGCAGCATAGTGTAATTAATAGAATTCTAGGTGTGTTTTTCGGAGAAAATGGTATATAATGTCTAAACTTATTCATAAAGTTTGTCTAACATCGAAAGCTAAGTTGCCTTGAAAACCAAAACTAAACGACTACAACTTAAAAGTAGTGAAAACATGGTATTTTATTAAATCGGTTCTGACCTCATAGACACTGGTTATGTCAATGCCACGGAAGACGGGAATTAAGAAATACGCACAAATAGGATAGGCCCACAGGTAGGTGTTGATGTAGAAAGCGTACTTTATGCCGTGCAGGTAGATTTCGGCCGGGAATCCCATGACAGCTATCGATGACGTGAAAGTGACGAACATTGACATTGCAATGGGTACACATCCCATGCTGCGATCAGCGACCAGAAACCTTAAATGGAGAAAAAAGTCTTATAATCTTGCATTCGCCTGAATCATAACCTTTGACCTCTTTTCCATAAGTACACACACACCTTTGATGTCATCACTTACTGGCTATACCACTTCTACATATTGCTCCACTTGTTTTTACTTTGGAGTGAAAATTGCTCGGTAACATCAAGAGGAGAAGGGAAGAACCTGGGGCTTACTTTGATGTGGATCGTTGTCCTCCCCCTGCAAAACAGTGGTATATTCCAGTGGCAGCTGAGACTGCAAGCATAGCGGAGAAGACGACATAGTCGACGACCCCGAAGGGGATCACTTCCGTTGAGTCAGACATTACCTCAAGCTGAAAAATATGAAGTTAAAATATTAATTTTCTCAAGTCTTTGATATCGCTTCCTTTCTCTCGTAATCTTAGTATGCCATAATTTCCGGCCGTTATCCAAGCTCGATTACCATATTTTAGTGAGAAGCTTATGTTTTCGGTAACTGTCGCGCACAAAATGTTACCTTGTCGTTATACCTTGACAGAGATGTAGCCATTCCATCTGTCCTGATTCACTTCAGAATGAAATATACCAAAGGAAACTCTTATTTTCGGCATAGATACGTTGATTTTTTTAAGGTCGTCGACAATGAAGTTAAACCTCGATATCGAAAAACATTGTTAAAAAGTGACCATGAGGGAAAATGCCAAGAGGGTTTGACCGGTTAAGAAGGGCTTGACTACGCAGTTTCTGCGTAGTGAAGCGTCATTACGTATTCATGGTGACCCCTGGCCAGCTGTCAATATCTTTGGGGGCTTTTGTCTTTTGGCCTGCTTTGCATATGCGTCGTTAGACACGACCTGCCAATCACCCAGGTAGTCAATTAAACTATTAATTGACTGTTTACCGACCCAATTAACACTATCCAGCATTATCAGTCATATTTTAATCGCGTGGCCCGGGTGGGCACAACGTAGGAACGCGTGTATTTCTATGTGTACGTTTCACTTGTGGTGTTGTTTGTGCCATCGTGCGTTTGAAGTCTTTGTTTCACCTACAGCATTACCTTCAAGGTGACAGGCTTACTATTAATGTTCAGTATCATTGCACCGAGTTCTGCCCACGGTGAAAACCACCTGTTTTGCCTACTAATTACTGCCCGACCTGAATGTAGCCTATCATAGCTACAGTAATCAGTCAATATATAATACCCGCGCCTTATACTTTTTATAGAAACTTGTAAAATCATAGTCCGAGCCGTAAATTTTGTGAACCCATGTGAAAACAAAAATCATTTATCAGTTTTGATATATACTCCTAAATTGTAAGTTTGATTGTAAAATCGATACCACATTCAAGAGCTATGCAGACCGTCCATGTACGCACACACAGTGACAAGAAGGCGGCAAACACCTACTCACCAAGCACATCGAATCGGCGAAAAGAAGCATAGAAAAGCTAGGCTTATCGCCAAAACAAACGCGCCAAGCGCCGAGAGTCTATGCAAAAACCCACACCATGCGGCCCTTTTCAGGGCCACCAAATACTCCAAAAAGAGAACTACTAAAAAAACATAAAATTACATAGAACACACAAACAAAAATCGTACACATAACAAACAACTGTAACACAACATTAAATACAAAATAAACAATCACCGTAACGTAACAGAAAAAATGGCAGTGGAAATAAATCAGCTATTTCCAAAGAAAAGCCGACAGCAACATGAAATTCAACAACAACCTATCATCGCTCAAACTATGAAACTCCATAAAATAGTACTAGGCAAAAGCCTTAAATTAATTCGGACACCAACAAAACCAAACAGAATAAAACCACCTCAGGATTTCAACAAATAAAGTCGTAAAATATGACTACGCTACGTCGTGAGACACAAACAATCGCAACAACACCAATTCAAAGAAAAGTCAAATTGGGCTCCACGAACAACAAAAAACAAAACCTTGAAAGCTATCTGAAGCTGCTAAACTCGCACTTCTAGAGATACCCTTTCAAACAAGGAAACAAAACATGTCGCGCGCTAAAAGAATCGCGATAAACCAGCTTGCAAACAATAGACAAATTTCGGGAAAAAAAACCCTTCGACAAGGGTCGGGTTTTCGTCATTGTCAACACAAACGATTACGTACTGGAATGCGAAAGGCAATTACGCAACACTCAGTATTATACACAACAAGCCAGAACAAACAGTAAACAAAGTAAACGAACTATTAATCAAAATGTACGAGAACAAGCACATCAACGAGGATACTTGTAAGTATCTTGATCCAATAAACATAAAATCCGTACCCCGCAGTGGTACTTATTGCCTAAAAATTCACAAACCTCCGCGAAAATCTAAAAGGTACACCAGTCAAAACAAATTTACCGAAGTAAAGAAATATAGAACAAACAAACCGAACCACCAAACGGACTCACAACGTGACCAAAATTAATATAACTGCCTCGCTAATCGAAAAAAACTAAGGAATGAATCAACACTGCGACTGATGAAACCACACTCGGGTTTCGAAACGCGAGCGTCAAAGGGCGACTTTATCAACTTTTGTAACAACATAGGTCCGGCTGCGTCTCGCCATAAGCTTTCCCCACACAAACAAAACATTACCGTACACACTAATCCAAACTTCTCTACAAATATCCAAAGCGAAACAAACATTTTTATTAACAAACACAATCGGATAAGAATGTAGGAACACATTTTCGAAACGAATCAAACACAAACTCGACACAAAAACATTTATGATAGATACGTGGAGAGCCTCTTTCACATTTTTTGCATCTCGCTATACTGTCTATGATTCTAAAAATAAAGTCATCTGCCACTTTTTCTGTATACGCGGTTTGGCAAAACTCATCTCTTCGATCGAAAGTCTGGTGATTCCATGGTTCTTTGGGGCACTTAAGTGTACGTCAAGCTTAGGGAATGTGGTTACATTCGCGATGTTTTATTCGAAATTATTTATTTCTTCTAGGGCAAATGCACGTAATTCATGCTGTTGGAAATACCGGCCGCTCATAAACAAGACAATAAACTCAATATCTGTGCATCTTTACTTTTATTGTCAAAGTACCACCGACACCCACAAAAAAAAACAAACAAATGGTTCAGTCCAGGTATTTGCAACTCTGCCATTCGACTGGTCAACAGGAAATCAACCATAGGTGTCTTTTAGCATGCGTATACGCCAGTCACCTAGGCGACGGTAATCTGCACCACTTATCACCATCGGGAAGGTACTCCTCCCCCTATACCACTGGCGATCCCACCCTCAAGGCACTGCGTCATTCGACCAAGCATTGTTATTGTAATTTCCTGCATAAAATCAAAAGCGAGGTCAACCGGTCAAACTCTCTTGGGATTTTCTGGCATGACAAGAAGAGTAATATTACAGCAGGGAGAGAAAGAATAATTCTGGCTGTTTCATATGTTTGATAATTGATTTCAAGATTGCATACGTTGACAGATGATTGAAAACTTAGCTTAGATTTTCCTCTCCAAGAAAGATGGAAGACCGAGGAAAAATGATACAGACAATTAAAAAGACATTTTTATTGATAAAAAGACATCGTTTTAGGATGCAATGGCAAAGTTGGAATCCTCGGGACAGCAGATCGGTTACAAAAGTAATTAAGAAACCCAAACAAAATTAATTAAGAAACTCAAAATAATCTAACGGAGCAATAAAAAGATTTTGAGAATTATTTTCTTTGGAAAGTTTTCATAGTTATGGTAAAATATATCGACAGCGTTCAATTTTTGTTACTTTATTTGTACGTCGATAATATCTGTCTGGTATGTGATTGTAGTCATTGCTATTCTTTGATAACGTCGATAATATCTGTCCGATTAGTGATCGTATTCATTGCTGCTCTTTGATAATATCTGTCTGGTTAGTGATTGTATTCATTGCTGTTCTTTGATAATATCTGTCTGGTTAGTGATTGTATTCATTGCTGTTCTTTGATAATATCTGTCTGGTTAGTGATTGTATTCATTGCTGTTCTTTGATAATATCTGTCTTGTTAGTGATTGTATTCATTGCTGTTCTTTGATAATATCTGTCTGGTTAGTGATTGTATTCATCGCTGTTCTTTGATAATATCTGTCTGGTTAGTGATTGTATTCATTGCTGTTCTTTGATAATATCTGTCTGGTTAGTGATTGTATTCATTGCTGTTCTTTGATAATATCTGTCTGGTTAGTGATTGTATTCATTGCTGTTCTTTGATAATATCTGTCTGGTTAGTGATTGTATTCATTGCTGTTCTTTGATAATATCTGTCTGGTTAGTGATTGTATTCATTGCTGTTCTTTGATAATTACAGAGGTACCTGAAAAATTATGACAACAAAAAGTTCTTCATTTTGAACTTTTGTAATTTATTTATATTCGTTTTTCTTGCACCTCTCCCTTATTATTACGCTTCGCTCTTTTCTCGAAATTTTAAAACCGGCTGATCTATTCAAGAAATGTTAATTTCTGTTTTATCTTCTTCATTCTCTTGTGTTTCTCATATTTCTCGACGGTGTTTACGTTTTCTTCTGTGTAATTGGATACGTTCAGTATACTTTTCATCTCAAGTGCTTTGTATAACATTCACATTAATTGTAGCGCTCTAACAAGACGAAACGCCACTGTATCGCAACCGTACAAAATGTGCATTTCTCCATCGTCTCGACCTAGGCTGTTTGTAACAACGTGATTGCTTCACTTATTCCCTCTTCTTGGAATATTATATCAGCGAAGATGTTCGGCTTGATTCTCCTCGCTAGATACCAAAGGTAGATGGATATGGCCACCAAATATGTTCATTAATATCATTCTATTACCCAAGCATTTCCATGGCTCCTACAGACATTTCAAATGATATTGGAATCACTTTCTGTCATTGATATACGTCAAACGCTGTAGCTTCTTTGGCAAAGTTTTGTCTCCAGGGAATTTCCATTCAGGTTTTTTCAAATCGGAATGCATGTTTTGTGTCTGAAACATGTCTACGCCAAAATCTCTGCCACGAAGAGAAACAGAGCTTGTGTTTCGATAAATACTCGAATTGGCTTGCCAACGTTGGTTATTGGCGGAGAAAAAGAACAAAACAGTAATCGATTGGGAATATGATGTGGTTCATTATTACAAAAAATTTTCTGCTCCTTTTTTTTTTTTGATCTCACAAGTGTAAGTCTACTCCTGGACAAAGGTCACACCACGAAATTGTTTTTTCACACTTTACTTCACTGTTTTCAGCTTTCCGAACTGCATCCCAAGGAGGCTGTTTCTCATTTCTAGTTACTGTCTCCCATCGACTCGGAAAGTTTCTTTCATGGAAAAAATAATAAATGTATATGGGAAGGGGGCATGGTATCTACTGGGGTAAATAATGGCACTATTGGGATGTTTTATTAATCATTCGCTCATTTTCTTTTAGCTCAAAATGTCCTATTAAGCTTAATTACAGTCATTCAACTTTATGGAGTGTCCATAGCTGAAATTATACGACTCATTCGGGCGAGATGTCCTCTACGTTGGATACCTGGAGGGCGCACATCAAATCGGTGTCTCCAAACACGACCATGCTGAACACACCAGTAAGATTTGAATCATATTAAATAGGTCACTAGACCCCCACGCGAATTAGTTAATTACCTTGACAAAAGTTTACTTCTCGCTTTTAGCGTAAAAGGTATAGCTTGCATGTTTAGGGCCTATAGAAGAAAACGGTAATTGTAAGTAATGATTGACGTTGAAGGCTGCGAAGAAAAATTCGCTGAAATCCATGAAACTTGCTTGGTACAATTGCATAGTTTGTAAGCACGTGGTCCTGAAAGACGTTGATTTATTGTTATGATTAATAGCTATTATATATTTTAAAAACTCATGACAGTCCACATCCGTGTCCACCCTATTTGTTATTTCTACCGATAGCCAGGGCGGATAATTATGGCCGTTACCTTGGTTGACAACTCATGAGGCAAAAGTCCGTCAATGACTGAACAAATAAATATGTAAACAAATAAGCACGGTCAGTGTAGAATTTTGTTTAAACATTTCGGTAGAAGTGAGAGTTTGTCCATGCGCGTTTGACCAGACGGCAACACCTAAATTTGACGTGGCGATACGATAAAATGATTAGATTGTACAGTGTACAGACATAAAGTACAAAGAGAGATATATGATGCCATGAAAGAAATATTTGTTTGCGTAAGGCTCAGTTCACGAATATTGTGAGGGAGGGGGGTCTGGAAGAGTGGCAATTTAAATCTAAATTTGTTTCAGGTCCCCTTCAATACCCGCAAAAATTGAAATCCAAACCCTCTACATGATCAAAAATGTTCAAGGCTCCCTCCCCCACTAATTATAAGGCCAAACCATAGACCCTAGAGAAACTTCTTAAGCCAGCAAAATGTTGATAGTTTGTACAGTATTTTTGCTTTTTGTATCAATAAAATCTTTTGTTTTACACCTTATTATGCTAAAATGTTCAGTCCTTAGCTCAGGGCGACATTTTTATTTTCTGTGTTTCTCATCTCCCGACCGACCGTAAATTTCAGCTCCGACATGAAAATAAAAAAAAACTTTTTTATTTGCGCCGCCTCTGAGGCGATCATCCTAGCATGTATTTTTCATCTGGGCTGCGCGATTGCGCGATTCACCCTCTTTGGTTAGCTGTGGAAACGCAGCTATCTGTTGGCGGGGTAGCGTGCGTCGCTATGCGGGTCAAAGGTCAACCCCGCCACGGATACGGGTTGACCTTTGACCCGCATAGAGACGCACGCTACCCTGCCAACAGATAGCTGCGTCATGAAATGCGATAAAATGTTCCAGAATTTGTTTAATTATTAATCATGACATGAAAATGTTGTTCATTTTTCATTGACTTGTCTACCAAACGATAGAATCTAAAATGTAAAAAAAATAGATAACCGAAACATTTTCAGATACTCGCCCTTATACCCAGAGCAAAACCTTGGAGGAGCCCCCTGCAACTACAGGAATTTTCAAATCCCCCTGAATTCCTCCAGTCCTCCCCATCCAGTATTTGTGAATGCAGCCCAAAGATAACAAATGTGGAAGATAAGAATGAGAGCAGTCTATAAGTAAGATTATCGACATTGGCGACCGAGTGTGATACCCTATACTACACCGATTTTTGTAACATGCAATCTCTTGTCAAAATCGCACAGAGATAGTGGTGATGCTCGTGATAGCTCCCAAAAATGCAAAGCTAGCCAAGTAGATATATCATAGGGCATTAATTACATTCTAAAAATGCCAGTTTATCAATTTCTATATAACTGACGTATTGTGCCCTATCACTAAGGACAGAGAGTGGTCAACTTATTACAGGGACACTGTGATACATATTTTCATTGTCCTATCTATCCAAAGGAAACTAGTTTTATGGTTGTGGGTGCATGATATGGCAGGTGGATCATTCACAGGCTGCCTTTTAGATCAACCTTCTTCATATTTTCGGCGTCGCCTCTTACTGATGCACCCTAGACTTGCAAATAAGAATGCGACAGGGGGCTCTGTCTATTTGGAGGTCTCATTCTTGAAGCCTGATTAGTACTGTCTTTCGCTTTTTAATACTCTCAATCTGTCGAAACATCATCAGAGATGGCGTCTGAACTCATGAGAATACATCGTATGTGGCTATCTCTAAAAGTAAAATATATGGCATCATAAAGTTGTCACCAATAGCATCGAAAATATTTAGTGCAGTTATTTTTTTATGATGGAAAGAAGTGCGCAAGCGCATTTCCGGACATATCTGTCTTTTGGCGGGAAGGAAGACATTTTTTGTTCCCTTGAGTAATGGAAATTGGAGTCTCTGAAAAAATGTCACCGGCCTTGGATTTGATTTTGAGAAATAAAGATTTACAGCTGTCCTTCTGTCGTTATATTTTTGAGGTTGAGAGATACGGGTCCCCTCTTGATTGATCACTACAATGTGACATTTTGTGCTGTTATCGCAACATCCGAAATCAAAAATGTTAACGCGTACTTGTAGCCTTGTAATCATCGAAACACGAAAAATTTGCCCTTGCGTGTAAGGTAATGTGTACACGTCATCACTTGTACAACTTCACGTACACACACTGTAAAAATAGCGGACGCTAGACGCGTCTTTACGCGTTCAAAATGTACGTGTCGGTGTTCAAATTTGAACGGCTAGTGTTCATATTGTTAACACTAGTGTTCATATTATTAGTAATGATGTTCTAAACCTGAACACTATGTGTTAACAACGATCTCCTTCAAGTGTTCAAAAACTCAGCATCATAGAAATTTTACAATACTGTGAAACAATTAACAGTCTTTTGTGCATTTTACTTTACAATTGGTATATTAAATTTACTATTGCTTCACTGTCCTGTAAACGTTCACGGATTTTGGTGTAACGAATTTCACACTAAGTGAAAAATATTTCCGGCCTGCAATTGCTGAAAGCATGTTTTTTCTAACAAAGGGAGTATACAAAATAATTTTACACGTTTATTACGGGTTGAAAGTTTAAAAATTAGAAAAGAAAATCAGAAAACCACTATGAACGTTTTAATTTAAACATCGACGTGCAAGAGGCGTTCTACTACTTAACACTTGGTGTTCAAGTTTGGTGTCTTTTCTTATCCCATGATGCATCAAAACGGAAGTTGCGACATTTTTCTTGTAAGCGCACCCTGAAGTCGTGATCTTGCGGAAGCAAGACCAGAAAAGGTAAGTTTCCTCTTCAAAATAGTAATAGGTATTAGATTTTTGAAGCATCTATATTATCGTCCTTTGAAATTAATTCTATTGTACCTTGAAATAGCTTAACTACGTGAAGAAACCTTTTTTTTCTTTCAGTGGCTGGTATACCAACAACTGGCTGTGAATACGCAGTGGTGCTTTTGGCCATGGCCTATCGATCGATCTCACTCGGGTCAAGGGTCATCGCAACACAACTATAACGATAACCCTTGACCTGAGCGCGATCGATACGCCTTGCATAGTGCCGCTGCGTAATCACAGCTAACACATGTCTTTTAGTAGACACAATCGCATGTAAAACATCAGTTAAACATCGTAGAGTATACAATGTATTGTTCAGCATATGAGAGTTTGGCTTTTTTATTTTAATCAGTTGATGACAAGAAGCAGCAAATATTTTGTAACAGTATTGAAGAGAGGCACTGTATATGAAAGTCTCCCCTTTTGTCTTTCATTTAAAGTCTCATCTCGCCATTACCTATTGTTGCATTATTTTCAGGATGTAAAAAGTTGGATTTAACTGAAAATCGAAGAGTTGTTACAGAAGCTGGTGGTACAGATAACGAAGAAGATGAGTGTACAGGTAGTTGTCTGGAAACAAACTTGAGATCTTCAGCTCATTTCTAACGTAAATTTAAACTTCCAAGGGTCAGTAACTGAATTTTGATAAATTTCTGTATTTTAATTCTGAATTAATCTAAGCTTTGGTAGCATGCTATGATCATCTAAATGTTGCCGGAGAATAAGCTTTCACAGACGTGTAGTCTCCCTTATTTAAATTAAAGCTGAAAGCGACAGACCATTCAGAGTAAAAATGTCCACTCTGAATTACTGATTTTTCTGAAATTTCACTCTGAATTTTCTGTCACTTTCTGCTTCAATTTTTCATCCCCCTTGCATCTAATGAAGGAGACTTCACGTCTTTGAAAGCTTATGCCCCTGTAACATTTAGTTGATCATAGCCTGCTACGTACCAAACCGTAGATTATTTTGTATTGTAGCTCAACACGTCTCTTGTACTTAGCAACTGGTTTTTAGCTTTGCCGTCAGCTAAATAGGTGGTTGTGTAGCATTATCCTCAAATTTGTACATCCAAAGGTTTTTCTTCAAAACAGCCTGTACGAATCCTTTAATATTTGGATAACAGGTCCAAAGGGATTACTCTAATCAGATATGTTCAAATTATGATGAAATATGCAAATTTATATTTTTGAGGCTAATTTTGCTATTTTTTGGCAAAAATCTTCTTCTTTTTTACTGACGTCTTCAATATTTGGTAAACATGTCCCTAAAAATGACCTTAGTCAAATTTGTGCTAGTTGAGATGAAATATTCAAATTTTTATATTTCATGGCAATTTTTGTCATTTTTGGTCAAAAAATCTTTAGAATCTTTTTCAAAACTGCTAATCGAACTGCTTTGATATTTAGGACACAGATCTCTACTGATAGTCTTTTTCAGATTGTTCAGTTTATGCAGAAATTTGCAACTTTTGTATTTTTAGGACATTAAAGACATTTCAGACACTTTTAAGACACTAGGGATTAGCAGAATGTGATATATTAAAGTTATGATGAAATATACATTTTTTCATTTTAAGGGTGATTTTTACCATTTTTGGTAAAAAAAATTGTATAAAAATTAATAGCAGGGTACACCAGAATTTGAAAGGTCTTTACGAATATGTTTTAAATTTCTGAGAAGTATATTTTTGAAATGTCACCCACTTATTTCAGGGTTTATTTAAAGATATTACAAACAAACAAACCTTTTTGTTTATGAAGGACTTTGTTGGACAAAGAAATAGGTTTTACCTTGCCAAGGACCCACTTCCCCACTTTCTGCATGTTGTGCCTTACTGTGACACTTTTACAACTTAACATGTTGTGTTTACTTTAGTGTGGATATACCATGTATACCATGTGCTCTAGAGAAGCCTTGACTTACTTCTTTTTTCTTCAAAATTTGCAATTGTCTATACAAGAGGAAATGTCTTTAAGAAGCCATCTTAAAAAGATGGAGTATGCATTTCATACATATACGTGTTTTCAACACAATAAGTAAGCCAAATTGTGAGCTTTTTCAGATGATTTTTGTACATTTTAAACAAGTATGAACGTAAAACGTGATCCACAATATGGTGATTTTTATTGCTTATGTTTTTATAGGAAGGTGTTAACACTGTTGGTTTTTTCCTCTGACAAACTTTACATACAAAGTTGCAATGTTTATTTGCCCATATTACAGTAAATTATTGTATTTTACTCTAGAAATGTTTCGTGTATTTTTAGAATAAATAATTTTACTGTATATCAATGGTCTGTTATGTTATTTCTAGGCTTGAACACCCCGTGAACGCCCCAAATTAAAGGTGTTCAACAAGCGCGCATCATGTGTTCTAGCCTTTAACACACTTATCGTTGAACGGCGTCCATGCGTTCAAAAAGTGTTACATCCCTTTGAACGCGTAAAAGCGTTCAATTTTTTGAACACATTTCCTGTGCAACATGTGTTCAGATATGGAACACCATGGTGTTCAATATAATATCTGATGAACACGTAGCGTTCAAAATCTGCACACGTGTGTTCAAAAATTGAACGTTGGTTGAACACGTAGTGTTAAATTTCTGAACGTCTAGAGGCGTTCAAAAAGTGTTACAAAAAGGCGTTTAATTGGTGTTCTATCCTGAACACTTAACTTTACAGTGCAGGTACAGCGTATCGCATGCTAGTTAGTGTGTTACAAAAAGGCGAGAAATGGCAAGGGAATGAAAAGGCAGTAGACATGAAGGTAAAAACCAGGTTATTTCCAGTAATCACCCAAGATGACTCTATAGCTTCTGGTTTGATATGTCATTTTGGGGCAACATAATTAATATAAAAAATGCACTTAAAAGTCGGACAGACTTGGTTTGGATAAAAGTGTGTCCTTGGAGTATTCAATAGGAGGTTGTTACGTTCCAAATTGATTAAAAGTGACTGTATGTGGAAGTAATTTTGGAGAGACACGGAAATCCCGAAGGAAAATAATGTCGGATTCTTGTTGTATTATCTAAATTCGATATGCCGTATTGAATAGCTTCATCGTTGCTATCCATGTGTCCGCGTTCCCAGACCCTCTTGAACTATGGACATCAAGTCGTGTTGTTCGTTTGCTCCGATGAACATGATAGGCTCTTCTGGGTTACTCTCAGAAGTTTTGACGGCGCGGCATGCTGTGTCAGTCCATAGACCTTAGAGAAACTACAGTCTATAGTCAGTCGTTTTCAGAATGAAATGAAAATTTACTTAAATGCCAAGAAGGAGCATGCACAATTCACCTGTGGCTTAATCTGCGGGAAAACTGCGTATGTCATCAGTGACGTCACAGCTTGTTTATTCGGGGAAAACACAGCGCACATGTTGAAAACGTGTTTGTGATGCAATAATGTTGCATCATACTTTTCTGTCGATATAAATATTGCTGTCTCATAACTCAATGCTTGTAAGCATTCGATAGACAAGGCGTTGTCCATATGGAGTGTATTCATTATTTAGGTACCGTTTGCCAAAACTGGCGATTTACTTTGCCATTTGGTCCCAATGAAAATTACAACGGAAGTGATCTTTTCAACACTGAGGCCACCATTAGTGGACTTTTGAACAGCATGATAGAAAACTGATTGAAACGTTCAAATATAAATGGATATGATGGGCAGAATGGTTGATCATAACAATTTGACCATAATTGCAATTTTGTCGACTTTAGTGCTCATATAATAATAATAATAATAATAATAATAATAATAATAATAATAATAAATAAATTATTAATTAATTCTTAAACTCCACAAACGTCTCAGTGCACGGTACAAGACAGCTAAAAAAGCTGAAAAGCCACAATTACGAGTAAAATTTAGTAAAAAGGTAGGCCTTAATCATACTTGCAAAGATATAGTATTTCTGTCGCAACGACTTTCTGATTGCAGTGCATTCCACAGCAAAGGAGCACATACCGTAAAAGCTCTCTGACCGTAAGACTTGTTAAAATAACAACGAGGAGTAGTTACACGCAATTTCTCAGAAGATCGTAGATCTCTTGTCGGTACATACAGGTACCTTAAATTGGTCAGATAAAGAGGTGCAATACCTCTGACAATCTTCAAAATAGTAAATAACATTTTGAAATGAATACGAGCTTTCACAGGTATCCAGTGTAGATCTATTAAAACAGTACTGATGTGGTTATATCTGCGTGTACCTGTGATTGGACGGGCTGCCGCTCCAGAGGTATCCAGAGATGTTGAACAATTTCAATTTGAACTGAAGGACAAGACTGAATTCATCATATTTCGCAAAACCTCTCCACAGCAAACTTAACATTGCTAAATTGCTAGTATCGAGATTTAACAGCTTACCTTAGTACCCCTCCTCCGCCGTGGCCCTCAAAACAGTTCGTTGGTCAAAATCGACGCCCCCTGGGAATACATAAAGGCATCTGGTTGTCAAACAGACTGCAAGGGTCATGCAAAGGATATGTCAAGCGCCTCTCCAGCAACTGAGAAAATGGATACATGATGCTGATTGATAATTTACCGCTTAAAGGTGAAAGATAAAGCTATTCATGGATGGAATGTTTCACCTTACCCAGTAGTACTTGATGTCTGCGTTACAGAAGGTATGCCAAGGCTAATGTTCAAAACATTCGTTTAAAGCTGTTTACGTCCAAGTTGTACTTTGACTAAATTGTAAACAAGATGATATGTAATGTTGCCAAAGTAGGCCCTTTTCTTTGATTTATGGCGTTATCTTGCCAATGCTAATTCTACTCTTTCTTGTGTGAAATGTAGGCTAGCCACCATGAGAAGCTATCACATGCTGTTTGGTTTTACTCATTGGTGACAAAGCGGGATGGCCATAATGTATTTCTTTCCTCGGTTTTTAAAGTCTTTTATATTTTCTGTCTGAAATTGAACGACTTACTTCTTATACTACTAAGTACAGAATTAAAAAGTGGCCAAGGGCAAATAAGAGAAAATACCCGGATGTGGGTTTCTTTCAGTCGGGATACAGTTTGTCGGAGATTGCTGTAAAAGTTTATCAATTTAAACTGACAAACCATAAATCTTTATTATTATTATTATTATTAAAAACTTCTTTAAAGCGCACTACACATACGTCTCAGCGCGCTGTACATGACTAAGAAAACAAAATACATGACTAAAATGAGAGCAAAGGTAGTTTTTAAAATAAAAAGTCACAAATAACGCAAAGAAATTTGGAAAGGAAGTAAAAACAGCGTAAAATGAGCAAAATGGCTAAAAATCACAGTTGATAAAACTCAGTAATGTGATATACGAAGAGGGGTCAAAAATGTTTATGTGCACAAAGTATGTAAAAAGTGCACTGGACCCATGAGCTTAATAATTAATATAACCAAAGCTGATAGGCTGCGATCTGCAGGTACCTTTGATGAGTCTGATATGCTAAGAACTTCATTCGGAGACGCTTGGAATTTGTTCGATACAAACCAACGAAAGTCAAATTTGGTTTCATTGATCTGCAAATCGACAATTTCTTCGACTGCTTCTGAGACTAGCACCGACATATTGTCTAACGACAGAAAGTTTTCATCGTAGGTCCGGGAACTAAAGCAGGTATCTTCAGAAAATAAGTTTGGTAACTGCGGAGCAAACAACCAGGTTCAGTCTATATCTGGCGCAAGCATAAAAGTGTAATTAAAAACACCCCGTGCCCCTAGGCATCTACCAAAGAAATACATCTATAAATAATGTAAATGATGTCGGTCATCGATGGACAAGTTTAAACTTCAGATTATGATGCGTCGTAGATGAGAATTTACTTTAAAATTAGAAAGCGGTTGCAGCCATAAATTGTCTGCTTACACTAGTAGTTATCTCGACACATTACTCCTTAGCCAGCTAAAAATGTACGAATAAATTCAGTTGGCTGGAGAAGATGACACAGGCATACATTTCAAACCAACGAACGTAGAAAACTGTATATGTTCGAACAAACATTGATAAACATACTATGTTTGAGCAGAATATGTTCAAAATAAGCTCAGCAGAAGACTTACAAGAAGACAGGTTTAACAAAAACGAATGTGATTCAGTAATACTGTGATTTTGCGGGACCCTTCAAAATATGACTGTTACAGCTACAGGATCCAGATATTTTTTCTGTCAAAAGTTTATTTTAGGCTTCTAACATGTACCTGTAGCAAATAACACAAAGTTAACACACAGCATTGCCCTTTGTATTATGTCTAGGTAAATAATTGGTAGAATTTAGATTAGTTTTGACAGTAATTTGCGACATAAACTTTGGGGTATGGGGTAAATTATGGCCCTATTTCATGAAAACTATAGAGAATATTGCATATTACTATATACCATTTTTAAGAAGAATAAATCACCTTTCCAATGATACCCCATAAGCCTGGTCATGTTAAACAGTAAGCTCAGCAGATGACGTACATGAAGACAGGTTTGACAAAAATCCATGTGGGTCACAAAATCGTGATGTTGCGGTACCCCATCATACAAAACATGACCGTGACAGCTATTCAGTCCCCATATGTTGTCTGTTAAAATCCTATTTCTTATTCTAGGGATCCCAATGCTTCTGAAAAATACAGGTTAGTTATCCTGTGGGGTTGGGGGGGGGAGGTGCACGTAGACGCCCCCTCTAGCCCACGGCCTGATGGATTGTTAGTAATGCTTGCTGTATAAGTAAGACAAGGAGGCATAGACAATTTTCCAAATACGTCTTATCAAAATTATTTTATAAAAAAAATATTAAAAAGTAAATTATAAAAATAGACAGTCATCAACAATCTATTTACTTTAAGGAGAAAATGGCAATATGACTATGTGTGCGCGTTTTAAAGTCTTCTTTTTAAGGCTGTGCATTAGTTCATTGCATAACAATAAAATGCCCATTCACGATATACCAATGTAGCAAAACTTGCAATTTTAGTGAGTAGAGACAATAATGCATTGTAAATACCCAATTTTGACATTTAATTTCTTCTTCAGCACATTGCAATTAGTAAATAACATCCATAAATCTGTTTGATTTGCTTCATTGGGAGGAAACAATAGTTATCGTATTTTCTTCCGGTCAAAAATACTGAATTACCAGAAAAAATCGATTTAAAGTTATCCAATTCTATGACGTCATATTTTTTTACTAAAACCTTATGCATTTTTGAAAGACCAGTATCTCAGCTTTCTAAAACTATAAGGTATATGGCATTTCAAGCCAGTTTACTTCATCAAGGAAAGAATGTTGTATCCCTACCCCTAGCTTTTGCACATCCCATACAGATACACGCAATTCAAAATTGACTCCAGAGAAGTAGTGTAGAGTTAAATATCTAATGTTAACACTTTTTTTCTTGTTTAATATGTTGGAATAAATAATTTAAACACAAAAAGTTGTGAAAATTTTGCTTAATAAAAAGTAAATCACAATTGTTACATAGTATTTTGGGTAAAAAATTTCAAAATTGTCAAAAAAATTCATTTTAAAGTCGTCCTATTCTATGTACACAAATCAATTTTGCTAAAATTGGTATTCCTCAGAAAGAGCAGTATCTGAGCTTTCCAAAAAATGTAAGGTTTGTGCTATTTCATGCTGGTTTACTCAATTTAGGGGAGGATATAGTACCCCTACCCCTACCCATTTTTCGTCATTTTTTGCGATAGATACAAATCAAAAACCAGTGCAGACAGGTAGTGCATCCAAAATATCCAATGTTAACATCTTTTTTCTAGTTCAGCAGATGCCAAGGAACAAAAAATACCAACGTAGTAGGTTTATGGGGGGGGTGCACGGTGGGCCCTCCAGCCCAAACAACGGCGACCCTACCCGAAGGCATGCACGAAATTTCATGACCATTCAGAAATGTTTGCGCGAAAAACTGCAACCCACCCCAAATGAACACTGACCTTCAACCCCTTGTAATCTCTGTCCATTCCCTTACTGGGTTCAGGTAGAATGTTCCTCGGGGACAGATATTAAAAATCTCAACATTTCCAATACTTGTATGGTCTACCGCATGTAAGGGCTCCTTTTAAAGCTCTTTGAGCAAGATGAATTTTCATCGTCTTAGTTTTTGAAAATAGAAATTGTATTTTTCTCCATAGAGTGACTCTGGATGGCGGCCATTTTGAATTCCAAATAACGGTTTATAGGTAATTTGTTTCTCTAGAAGCAAAATTTTGCCGATGACCCAAAATTGTTAATTTGAAAGAGAATGATTGAAAGTTGCTTCAGGGAAATTTGACCAAAAGATTACAGCTCATGTCTTCCAGTTACGAGGCACGAACTGAGTGAGGCTGAGTGAGGCGTATACACGTTTAACCCCCGTTTGCGAGTGATGACCGTGCACACGATTTGTCGGTGATTTTTTGGTCCAGTGAATGATGAAGTGAATACCGATAGAACTAGTTTCCCGATTGACATGTTTTATCGTCCTCAAAATCTGTTTTTGAAAGCTCACCATGCCAATATACAAGCTAGATTGATCAACAGTTACTAGATTTCCAGTAACAGTGATTGGCCGAAAGGATTTTTTCACTGGAATGTAACCTGACCACATGATCACAAACGCTCTATTATAAGCGCACTGGGTATGTACTGGGTAAAAGTTTGGCCCATGGCTCGCTCGCACTCGCCTCAGATGTCTTTCACACTACAATCGCTTGTGGTTTTATACACGGCGGTGAACGGTCTCTCTGACCCTTTTTCCATTAGAGGCCGTACACCATGTACCTACCCACAAGTGTCTGTTTTTCACACACATCATGTTTGGCTTCTGTGCAATGGCAAGAACAAGGAACACGGAAACCTCTTGATCCCAGCTATAAAGTTGTCGTTACCTATGCTGGTGTTCGTTGTTCCCGTAACTTACAATATCGGGAAAAGCTTACATTCGTTGTTCCCCTAACTTAGACATGAATATCGATATCGCATCGTCGTAAACCGCGTGCCTCTTTACGGCAACAGCTTGGCGCTACCTTGATTTTTGCGTAGGTCCGCGGAGCGGAAATCATGCTCTGGCTCGCGAGAATGCTATATAGGCAAAACGCTGGCTCTTACCTGTGTGAAAACGGCAAAAGAATTTTAAACTACCTCGTTGTGCTTTACACCATGTCCGTATGATACAAGTCATGCATCAACACTTATCGCGAAAACTGTCGATTTTTTTCATGTTCGTACACATTTAAATCGATAAGACTTGATGACCACTGTCTGTCAATTCACCCCTTATTCTACATTATACATTTTGGAAATACTCTTTAGTTTCCCGCGAATCTGTTTAGAGTCATGTACGTGAGAGCATGAATGTAATACTATGTTTTTTCATTCTCTGAATGTACTTTTTGGTAGTGGATAAGGTATGTTCACTGGAGGAAAACTGAAACGAATAACTGAATGTAACGCTTGTTGTCGATTATCAAGTAGTGAGATTGTGATCTTTTGTGAAAGTTCGTGCAAAATTTTGACATTTTGATATGCGAATGTCATCCGTTTTTCTGACTTGAGAAGAACATAAACAATTCATATCATGACGTTATCAAAAATATCAAAGTAAGTTTGACAGGAGTTTACGTTTAAGATAACGCATGTCACTTATGTGCCTGAAAACAATATTGGTGATGAAACTACTACTTGAATGGATACTGTGGATTGGTGAACTTGACAAAGAGACAACTTTCAAACGAATAGGCAATCATGTGGCTCAAGCAAATTCTGTTCCCGCGTTTGTAATATGCATGACATCAAAAATAGAATTTTGTGTGCTTCGAAACTCTCTTTCTTTATGAAACAATCAAAGGTCGATTCTGTACGACAGCACAAGAAGAGTACGTGTTTTCCCGCTTGCCTAATGCTTTATCGTTACGTTCATTTGCCGGCAGAAGCTGCATGTTTAAGAGTTATGCCTTGTGTTATTACACAAAATGTCTTTTACCAGTCTTTCGTCCAAATAGTGCAAGCCCATTTTCAAGTAGGCCCTGTGTATTTTGTATCTATGTATGTATGTATCTATCTATGTATCTATGTATGTATATATGTATGTATGTACACTGTAAAGTTAAGTGTTCAAGGATAGAACACCAATTAAACGCCTTTTTGTAACACTTTTTGAACGCCTCCAGACGTTCAGAAATTTAACACTACGTGTTCAACCAACGTTCAATTTTTGAACACACGTGTGCAGATTTTGAACGCTACGTGTTCATAAGACATTATATTGAACACCATGGTGTTCCATATCTGAACACACGTTGCACAGGAAATGTGTTCAAAAAATTGAACGCTTTTACGCGTTCAAAGGGCTGTAACACTTTTTGAACGCATGGACGCCGTTCAACGATAAGTGTGTTAAAGGCTAGAACACATGATGCGCGCTTGTTGAACACCTTTAATTTTGGGCGTTCACGGTATGTTCAAGCCTTGAAATAACATTACAGACCATTGATTTCCTGTAAAATTATTTTATTCTAAAAATACACGAAACATTTCTAGAGTAAAATACAATAATTTACTGTAAATGGGTAAATAAACATTGCAACTTTGTATGTAAAGTTTGTCAGAGGAAAAAACCAACAGTGTTAACACCTTCCTATCAAAAACATAAGCAATAAAAATCACCATATTGTGGATTACGTTTTATGTTCATACTTGTTTAAAGCGTACAAAAATCATCTGAAAAAGCTCAAAATTTGGCACACTTCTTGTCTTGAAAAGACGTATATGTATGAAATGCATACTCCATTTTTGTAAGATGGTTTCTTAAAGACATTTCCTCCTATATGGACAATAGTAAATTTGAAGAAAAAAGAAGTTAGTCAAGGCTTCTCTGGTGCACATGGCATATAGTTGTCCCCACTAAAGTAAACACAACATGTCAAGTTGTCAAAGTGTCACAGTAAGACACAACATGCAGAAAGTGGGGGAAGTGGGTCCTTGGCAGGGTAAAACCTATTTCCTTGTCCAACAAAGTCCTTCATAAAAAAAAGGTTAGTTTGTTTGTAATATCTTTAAATAAACCCTGAAATAAATGGGTGACATTTCAAAAATATACCTCTCAGAAATTTAAAACATATTCGTAAAAACCTTTCAAATTCTGGTGTACCCTGCTATTAATTTTTATACAATTTTGTTTTACTAAAAAATGGTAAAAATCACCCTTAAAATGAAAAAATGAACATTTCATCATAACTTGAATATATCACATTTTGGTAATTCCAAATGTCTTAAAAATGTCTGAAATGTCTTTAATGCCAAAAAACACAAAGTTGCAAATTTCTGCATAATTTTAACAATCTGAAAAAGACTACCAGTAGAGAGATCTATGTCCTAAATATCAAAGCTGTTCGATTAGCAGTTTTGAAAAAGATTTTTTAAAGATTGTTTGACCAAAAATGACAAAAATTGCCATGAAATATAAAAATTTGAATATTCATCACAACTAGCACAAATTTGACGATGGTCATTTTTAGGGACATGTTTACAAAATATTGAAGACGTCAGTAAAAGAGAAGAAGATTTTTTCCAAAAAATAGCAAAATTAGCCTCAAAAATATAAATTTGCATATTTCATCATAATTTGAACATATCTGATTAGGGTAATCCCTTGGGACCTGTAATCCAAATATTAAAGGATTCGCACAGGCTGTTTTGAAGAAAAACCTTTGGAAGTACAAATTTGAGGACAATGCTACACATCCACCTATTTAGCTGACAGCAAAGCTAAAAACCAGTTGCTAAGTACAAGAGACGTGTTGAGCTATAATACAAAATAATTTACGGTTTGGTAGCAGGCTATGATCAACTAAATGTTACAAGGGCATAAGCTTTCAAAGTACGTGAAGTCTCCTTCATCAGATGCAAGGGGGGATGAAAAATTGAAGCAGAAAGTGACAGAAAATTCAGAGTGAAAATTTCAGAAAAATCAGTAATTCAGAGTGGACATTTTTACTCTGAATGGTCTGTCGCTTTCACATCCATTCAAGGCTGAATTTATTTATGTAAAAACATTTTGTCATATTGTCTTGAAAGCTGCCTGCAAATACAAAGATGTCAGATGGTGTTCAAATGGTTGAGACTGAGTGTACAGATGACTTTCATAAATGCATGTATGGATTTTCATGTACACATTTTGAAAGAGCTAACAAGAAATATCAGCTTTAATTTAAATAAGGGAGACTACACGTCTGTGAAAGCTTATTCCCCAGCAACATTTAGTTGATCATAGCATGCTACCAAAGCTTAGATTAATTCAGAACAAAAATACAGAAATTTATCAAAATTCAGTTACTGACCCTTGAAAGTTTAAATCTACATTAGAGATGAGCTGAGTTTCTCAAGCTTGTTTCCAGACAGCTACCTGTACACTCATCTTCTTCGTTATCTGTACCACCAGCTTCTATAACAACTCTTCGATTTTCAGTTAAATCCAACTTTTTACATCCTGAAAAAATGCAACAATAGGTAATATGGCGAGATGAAACTTTAAATGAAAGACAAGGGGCTGATTATTATAAGGAAAAGTGGAGACGTTCATATACAGTGCCTCTCTTCAAAACTGTTACAAAATATTTGCTGCTTCTTGTGATCAATTGATTAAAATTAAAAAGCCAAACTCTCATATGCTGAAACAATACATTGTATACTCTACGATGTTTAACTGATGTTTTACATGCGATTGTGTTTACTAAAAGACATATGTTAGCTGTGATTACGCAGCGGTACTATGCAAGGCGTATCGATCGCGCTCAGGTCAAGGGTTATCACTACAGTTGTATTGTGATGACCCTTGACCCGAGTGAGATCGATCGATACGCCATGGCCAAAAGTACCACTGCGTAGTCACAGCTAGTTGTTGGTATAGCAGCCACTGAAAGAAAAAAGTTTTTTTCACGTAGTTAAGCTATTTCAAGGTACAATACAATTAATTTCAAAGGACGATAATATAGATGCTTCAAAAATCGAATACTTTTACTATTTTGGAGAGGAAACTTACCCTTTCTGGTCTTGCTTCCGCACGATCACGACTTCAGGGTGCGCTTACAAGAAAAATGTCGCAACTTCCGTTTTGATGCATCATGGGATAGGAAAAGACACCAAACTTGAACACTAAGTGTTAAGAAGTAGAACGCCCCTTGCACGCCGATGTTAAAATTAAAACGTTCATGGTGGTTTTCTGATTTTCTTTTTTAATTTTTAAACTTTCAACCCGTAATAAACGTGTAAAATTATTTTGTATACTTCCTTTTTTAGAAAAAACATGCTTTCAGCAATTGTAGGCCGGAAATATTTTTCACTTAGTGTGAAATTCGTTACACCAAAATCCGTGTACTTTTGCCGGACAGTGAAGCAATAGTAAATTTAATATAGCCATTGTAAAGAAAAAAACACAAAAGACTGTTAATTGTTTCACAGTATTGTAAAATTTCTGTGATGCTGAGTTTTTGAACACTTGAAGGAGATCGTTGTTAACACATAGTGTTCAGGTTTAGAACATCATTGTTAATATTATGAACACTAGTGTTAACAATATGAACACTAGCCGTTCAAATTTGAACACCGACATGTACATTTTGAACGCGTAAAGACGCGTCTAGCGTCCGCTATTTTTACAGTGTATGTATGTATGTATGTATGTATGTATGTATGTATGTATGTATGTATGTATGTATGTATGTATGTATGTATGTATGTATGGGTTGTATTATTAAGTATAAATTTAGTTTTGAAGTAATATTTTTACGTATTACTTTTGTGTTTCCTTACTTAAAGGGGAAGTTCACCAATTGTCCTCCACGTTCACACCAGGCTATGCATATTTGCATTACTATTGTTTGAGTTATGCAAATACGCAGAGCCTGGCGTGAACCTGAGTGAGTGACAAATGCCATTCCCATCGGAAGATGGTCCCTGTCATCACATGATGACCATGATTCAAAATACAGTGCGTTGATGAAGCCCTAAAATGCAACTTCCGCAACTCTTTTTGTCCGTTGAGGCGATAACGGTTTTTCTGGCATAAGTGACCGAAAAGCTAGCACATATGTAAAAGTCAGCCTTGGTGAAATTCCCCTTGAACCAATACGCGTTTTGTTGCGAACACACAGGAAAAAATTTGCAAGTTACAATCATAGGGATATATTGAGATATGTTGTGAGATGATGGGAATATATTGTGGAATAATGTACAGACCTTGGCCATTCCCAAGATATTGGTTTTCTGACACCCATGGTATTCCCAACATAATTGTACCCTCCCCAATGTTGGGAAATCCCAAAGATTGGCTATTCACAACATTTATCTTGGGTACTACTAGCGCGTGTATGTTAATTAATTGTGAAACCTTGGGTATTTCATTGGGAAACAATGGTATTACCCAACATTCTCAATGCTTGTGAAATGTTGGGAATCAGGGAAATATCAGTATTGTGAACAGTGCATTGTGGGTATAACTACATCCGACCCAGGTACTTGCACAATATATATTATTGTGGACATTTAATTTATCATTTCATAAGGCGGCTCATCGAGAGACTTTTGATTCACTGATTTTTGAAAAACAGGATTGACAGAGACAATACCATTTTACATAAAAAGTATGTAATATGTGTTTCCTGTAACGAGCCTTGAAGAAATAGGTTCCGTCGATGGAACTTTGTTTTTCGTGACCCAGTTAAATACGTAAAAATAATTGTATTTGTGTTCTAAAATTGACCAAGTGTCATCTTTCATGTTGGATTGTATGACATAATTAAACTGCATTTGATTTCATATTTTTACTTATTATTGCATAATGTCATGATGGAGAAAAAAACAATTACAGCCCCTAGAAAGTCAGGTAACTGGAAACAGTTTTTTTCTGGACTGTTCACCACAATCATTCAAGAAGCATACACCTTATTCACACACTACATTATTCTGGTACAGATTTTAAAAAAATGTTTATTAAAAAAACAAGAGAACTCTCACATCAACAATGATTCACTAAATAACTAAAAGGACTGCCTCCTTCTTAAAAGCTATTCCATGATTTTAATGTCATCTCTTGACAATGGTCGCTTGTCTGAAATTATGACAAACTTTTTTGCCACGAGAAATTGTGACAAATTTTCAATTAGTCTACATTTCGATGATGGGCTTTCGCCAATCATCATGGATTTGTATTCTAGTTTCAATTGTTTATAATCAATGTCTACTATCCTCTTCTTGCCAAACCACATGCATATTATTGCATGTGCATCTTCTTTGGTAAGCTGAAAAACATAAATTTGAATTATTAATAATCTTATTAGTACATTCCACGTATGGTTCAGATTGTTCCGTCATACTCTAAGGTGTTGTAAGATAAAGTGTATCTAAACATGCCAGAATATTACACCCAGGGAAGATAATCTATCAAAAGGTTGAGAAGGTGGACTACTCTGTAGCAACTTAACAGAACTTTGCAGACGATGGTTTCATTGTCCCATTTTAGAGAAATATGTCTATTTGGAACACAGCTTTTGAACATGAATTCATCATTATTTTGTTGGAGGACAGGTTTGTTAACAATGTGCCTTTAGTCGTAGTGATGGTCAGAAGTTGCAGTGTGACACAGCCTTGACCCACACATGACTGAATCTTCCAGACTAGAAAATAGTTATGTAGATGATGGTCAACTACACCACTTCCGGTTTTCACACTTGAGGCTAACAATAAAATACGTGCACATAAAATAGAGTAAATCCATGGTTAAGGTTCCTGTATAAGTAATTGACGCTTTTTATCCAACAATTCATTGGTGGTTAATAAGCTCAGAAACCGCCACTTCCCCAAATTACATATTTTTCTAAAAGCCTAGATATGGGGGAACGATTTGGTTACTACAGTGTCAACATTGCTTGCATGACTGTTTCATGACAGGTTATTTAAATAACCTTACCAAAACTGGTTCTCCCAACGTCTTCTGTTAATGCTTTGAGATATCGGGCTCAATTTCACACAAATGCAAGCTGTTGTGACAAATTCCAAAGTGTTTCTGGATTTTATTTATCTTGATCAGAGTTTTTGTAGCACAGTGTTCAAGGTGACAGATTCACAGCTCTGGAAGTTGTCACATTATAAAAATCAATCTAGGGGTTTAAAAATATTCCAAGACACACTTTGGAAGATTGTGATGACAGTTGGCCTTCATGCAAATTTGAGCAAGATATCTCAAGGCATTAACCAGTTTTTGGAAGGTTATTTAAATTACCTGTCCTGTGACAGTTATGTATATAATGGTGACACCTGAGAAACCAAAATGTTCATCAATATCTAGGCTTTAAGCAAATATATAATTTCAGGGGGTTCTGAGCTTATTAATCACTAAAGAATTGTTAGATTAAAAGGGTCAATTACTTGTACCGGAACATTAACTGCAATTCTAACCATTTTTTCCCTAACTCAACAATGCCTTCTGAGGTTAGACAGTGTAAGCACAGAGGACATCAGGGTGGAATCATACTGACCATCTCTGCATTAAATAAAATAGTTCATGTATGATTGTATCCTTGCTTGAAAATATACTATAAATCTTTCAACCTACCTACTGTCATTCCTTTTTTGATCGTCCTCATCTTCCTGTTGAATCAATAAAAGAGAGCACATCACTTACAGAGAAGACTTTGTTCGCCCATTGTATTGAAAAATGCACTAAATGTTACATAGCATCTTACTGGACTGACTTTGTTGGAATTATATAGAAGGAAAATACATACCTCAGTATCACTTTTTGTACAGAAATCCACAATTTCTTTATCTAACTGAAATAAATAACAAAAACTGAAATGAAAAACTTGCAGTAGTAATCTTGCACGTTTTTTAAAGTGTCTCATAACTATATGAAAATTTTAATGGAGTTACCTACTTCAGTCATCACTTCAATGCAATAAGATCAGCAATTCAATTATCAGAGTTTGCAACAAGTGTAAGAAATTGTTATAATATGATGGTTGTGGCCATGACGGGGTTACAACCTTGCAAAATGTAAAAAGAAAAGACATGTGACTTGTTAAGCAGTCAACACACAGTATACTTTTGGAGTATACCTTTTCAGTGACACAAGTGTTTGGTTTTTGTGCTGATCAGCTACAAAGAAATGTAACATTTATGTGCGTAAAAGACTGTGTTAACAGATGAATGGGAAAATTGTGATAAATTTTTTATCACGGATTTGCTAATGTCACTTCCACTATTTGCAGAAATGCTTGAGGCCAATAGTCAGATATGTGCCATTAAAAGTCATTCAAGCCAATGTCTTGTACTGCATTTTTAACGTTACTTCTTTACATCATCTATGAAATTGAGCGTATCATTCCTCTTTAATGATAAAAATAAAATTATATGATACCGTTATATTGATGGCACAAATGCAGTGATCTGATTGGTCGAGACTTAAAAAGAACCGTGGTATATTCGCGATATACCATGGTTGGCACACGCACGAGATTTTGGCTAGAGCAAGTCCTTTCCTGATGTTCCACACCAGAATTTCAATATACTGTTATGATATAATAGCAATAAATCACACCCAGCGACAGTGTAACACTCGATTTTGACCAGTTCACTTCATATATGCACTCGCTACCATTGTGTATATATGTCGTCAACTGGTAAAAATCTTGTGGTATGCCGTTACTGGGTGTGTTTTATTGCTTTATTATTTTACTCTTAACAAGCGACCTAGCGGCCGATATAGCTCCGCTGTGTTTATGTAGAGAATAACTATTTTGACACATGTTGATGAAGAAGGTGGAAATCTTTGATAGCTCAATGCAGTGGCCAGAAAAAAGTGGCTAAAATAGCTGAAAAAATACACAATAGAACATTTCATTGTACTTTGAATATATCACATTGGATCATCCCCAAGAACATGTCAACCAAAGCTATCCGATGAGTAGTTTTTTGGAGAATAAAATTTTCTGACCAAAAATGGCAACAATCGCCCCAAAAAAAATAAAATTTGCAGATTTCATCATAATTTCAAAAGATCAAATTTAGTTCATCTATAGAAACCTGTATACCAAATTTGAAAGCTGTTGAACAGTACTTTTTGAGAAACACATTTTTTAACCAAAAATGGAAAAAATTGACCCAAAAATTCAAAATTGCAGATTTCATCATAATTTTCAATAAATATTATTTAGTTCATCTATAGAAACCTCTATACCAAATTTCAAAGCTATCAGATGAGTAGTTTTGGAAATACACATTTTTTGACCAAAATTGGCAAAAATTGCCCCAAAAATACAAAATTACAGATTTCATCAGAAATTCAATAAATATTACTAAGCTCATCTGTAGAAACCTGTATACCAAATTTCAAAGCCATCAGACCAGTACTTTTTGAGAAAGACATTTTTTGACCAAAAATGGCAAAAATTGCCCCAAAATTACAAAATTGCAGATTTCATCATAATTTCAATAAATATCATTAAGGTGATCTGTAGGAACCTGTATACCAAATTACAAAGCTATCAGATGAGTAGTTTTGGAAATACACATTTTTTGACCAAAAGTGGCAAAAAATGCCCCAAAAATACAAAATTGCAGATTTCATCATAATTTCAATAAATATCATTTAGTTCATCTGTAGGAACCTGTATACCAAGTTTCAAAGCTATCAGATGAGTACTTTTGGAAATACACATTTTTTGACCAAAATGGCAAAAATTGCCCCAAAAATACAAAATTACAGATTTCATCAGAAATTTAATATATATTACTTAGTTCATCTATAGAAACCTGTATGCCAATTTCAAAACTATCAGACCAGTACTTTTTGAGAAATACATTTTTGACCAAAAATCACAAAAAATGCCTTAAAAATGCAAATTTGCATATTTCTGCACAATTTGAACAAATCTGAATTAGATCATCCCTAGGGACATATGTACCAAATATCAAAGCTATCTGACTGGTAGTTTTGAAGGAGAAGATTTTTAAAGGTTTTTTTACCAAAAATGAAAAAAATTGCCTTAAAAATACAAATATGCAAATTTCACCACAATTTAAACAAATCTGTCTGAAGTCACCCTAAGTAAACTGCATATCAAATTTCAAAGCAATCAGACAAGCAGTTTCAGAGAAGAAGATTTTTTACCAAAAACACCAAAAAATGCCCCAAAAATACAAATATGCAAATTTCACTACGATTTGAACAAACTTAAGTGAGGTCACTCCAAGTGAGCTGAATATAAAATTTCAAAGCATTTGGACTTGCGGTTTCAGAGGAGAAGGCAATTGTTGACGGACGACGACGGACGACGACGGACGACGACGACGACGACGGACGACGACGGACGACGACGGAAAATCAACCTATTTGATAAGCTCCGCGTCGCTGACAGCGGAGCTAAAAATATTTGTGAAATATCAAAAGACAGATATCAATGTAAACTATGAATACTATATGAGACTATAATGATATTTGATGAATCTTCATTAAAAATAGTGTCAGGGACACTGTGCTCACATTTGTTTTGAATTAGTACATTCATTTATACAACAGAAAAAGCAAGAGTGATTACCTGCAACCTGAAAACTTCTTCGAAAACATTTTTTACAAAAAAAATGGGACCAATTATTCAAAAAAGACAAATATGCAAAATTTTGCCACAATTAGAGGAAAACAGACTAAGGTCATCCCTAGGAACATGCATATTGTATTTGAAAGCAATCGGATCAACAGTTTCAGAGAAAATATTTTTTTGACTAAGAACGGAAAAAATTACCCCAAAATACAAATATGCCAATACCACCATGATTTGTTCAAATTGGACTGAGGTTACTTAACCTAGGAATATGCAAATCACATTCCAAAGCATTCAGATAAGTGGTTTCAGAGATAATAATTTTTTGACCAAAAATGGGGAAAATTGTCCCAAAACTACATACATGTAACTTTCATTATGATAAAAAAAAACCTGACTATGGTCATCCCCAGGAACCTCCATATCAAATTTCAAAGAAATAGGACATGTGGCTTCAAAGAAGATGACTTTTGACCAAGAAACGAAGAAGACACAAATGAATATAACTATATAAGGTCCACCTCACAAACTTGCAAACCGATTTACAAAGCAATCTGACCTGTGGTTCTTGGGTTTTTAATTTTTGATCATTTTTAAATTTCTTAAGCCCGTTTGCATATTTTGGTGATGACAACTTCATTTGAAGAAAATCCCATCTACAGTCCAGAATGCATCAGCACACAAAATATCAACGTGAAATGTGTAGTGGTTTTCAAGTTTTTGCAGTGGAAGGACATACATAACATACACACATACATACATTTGTACATACATACAGAGGACAGATGCAGACTAATATTATTAGCTCCCATTGGTAGACCAAATGTCAGCTAAAAAGTGTAGTATTCAGATAAGTGCTTTGTGAGACTTTAATTCTGTTTTCTGTGTTTTATTTTACTAAATTGGATGTATTTTACTATAGGATATTATTTGAGCAAATTGACATTTCCTACTCAGACTGATATTAAGACAGAACATGCAGCACACACTCAAGATTTTGCAGGGAGCAATCTGATGGTATTACACAGATGAAGAAAAACAATTTACAGGTCATAAGCTTACGTGAATGAGTTGAAGCTAACACCTACCTGAAGACGCTTCCTTGCCGGCATCTTCTGGACTTTCTGTGTATTTAAGTATTGAAATAACATAAATGCATGTTCTTAGACAGGAACTTCCCCTATAAAAGCTGGATTATTGTAAATCTATGAAAATGTAAAAAGCCACGCTACTGAAAAGGCATGCCGTGTTTAGTCCCAGAATCCCACAACTTTGTCATGGTTTAGGCGTTCATTGTCATTGAATCTTGCATATGATGTCTGTGAATATATGGCAACTAAACTTGAATCGAAAATAAACTGAAAAAAATGTTCTGAGAATGCATATGTTTCAAAATGTGTTCCCTGTGCAACCATTTGACCCCTCTTTGCATGTCACGAAAATTCCATCGTGATTATTCAAAATTCTCATACGGTCAAAGCAATGCTCTGGTAATTCAAAAGCTCCCATCCAGTGTATGCAAATGGCTTCGTCATCAGTAATCCCCTATCGTGCACCAACGGTCCTGTAACTTCCCGTTTAATAGCAAAATTAAAGCTCATTCGAAATTAAATTGTTAACATATGTTTCCCGTAATCCAAGTGATAAATATCAATTTCAATAAACTTCATAGCCAGCATGAAAGTTCCATACTCTTACCTTTTTATTAGCTCTCTTTTGGTCAAGTTATTACCAGTACTCTGTAAATAACAAACAACGCAAATGTTTTGGTAAACAGCAAAACACCTGAATTATATTCCCTGGCGTTGAACATGCTAAAACACACAACTTTGAGGCAATACCACCTAGCAACTTTAAATATTGCCTGTAAAAATCTCAAAATTTATCATTTTCAATGGACCAGTCAGATGTACACATTAGTGCAAGAGAAACAATTTTACAAAAGATATTTATAATTCATAACCTTCATAACAAACAAATTTACTGAAGTAAAGAAACATAGAACAAACAAACTGAACCACCAAACGGACTCACAACGACACCCAAACATTAATATACTTGCCTCGCTACTCGAAGAGCAAGACCACTAAAATGCATTAAAATAATTTTTCACAAACACAAACTAAGAAAGAATCTACATTGCGACTGATGAGAAACCACACTCGGGTTTCGAAACGCAAGCGTCAAAGGGCCACTCTATCATTTTTGTAACACCATAGGTCCGGCTGCGTCTCGCCATAAGCTTTCCCCACACAAACAAAACATTACCGTACACACTAATCCAAACTTCCCTACAAATATCCGAGGCGAAACAAACATTTTTTTATTAACACAAACAATCGGATAAGAATGTAGGAACATATTTTTGAAACGAACCAAACACAAACTCGACACAAAAACATTTTGGATAGTTAGGTGGGGAGCCTCTTTCACACTTTATACATTCGATTTTACTACTTATCTCTGCCTAGCAGATTTAAGTCGAAAGTGGGCAAACCCGAGAATACCCTTCAGTATCCCTCATCTATCATCAAGAACGAAGTAACAAACCATCATTACAACAATACAAAAAAGTGGCGGGAAAACATGCTATGGCTTTGCAAAACCCGAGTCACCTATCTTTCCTTATAACGAACTAAAAACAAATATCAGGATCATCGGATCCAACACACCAACCAATAAAATCGCTTGAAATAACAACCAATCACACAGAGCCTTGATGTGATAACCGACCAATCACAATATAACAATAGACTTCCTGCACATGTCTATCTACCATAAACTGAGCAATAATTTGCCTCCTCCGACACACATTCGCTAGAATGTAACTGAATCAACTAGATACACTAAACCAATCCTCGGACGACGGAGACCCGACCCTCATCCCAGCAACTCAGCCGAACTGCAGAAACATCAGTAGTAAGTCACAAATTTTAACATTCTCAAACCCTAGTCCCACCATAGATCGTGTCAGCAACGAAATCTTCAGCCACATGAAAATAACAAGAAACCTGCTTCAACAACTGTACATAAACCGACACAACATCGAACAACAACTGGCATCAATCCATAGGTGTCTGCAAAAAGCAGTGGTCCCACGAAGCTTGCAATTCAACCCAAGAGCACAAGTACCGGGCCAAAAACCAGACGAAGCGTTTACAACAAAGTGGCATAAACAAGAAAGACACAATGGTCCAAAGTTTGTTCAGTTAATCAACAACTACCTATCACTACAACAAGAAGAAAACAACAAATGAATCGACAAAAAATCAAGTCAGCAAATGATAAAATCAACGAAATCAGCGACACTGGTGACAAGAAGGCGGCTAACGCCTAATCACCAAGCACATCGAATCGGCGAAAAGAAGAACAAGGCTCATCGCCAAAACAAACGCGCCAGGCGTCAACAAAAACCCATACCAAGCGGCCCTTTTCAGGGCCACCAAATACTCCAAAAAGAGAACTACGCAAAAAAACCCCATAAAATGACATAGAACACACAAACAAATAAAAAATCACCGTAACGTAGCAGAAAAAATGGCCGTGGAAATAAATCAGCTATTCCAAAGAAAAGCCGACAACAACATGAAACTAAGCAAGAACCTATCGGTGCGGAATTGTGTCTCTCGCCGTGTTCCTGTTCTAAACTCTGTGTATTGTCAATGGGAGCTAAATAAGCTAAACACGATAAAACACAGCTAAACACAGCTAAATTACGATATTTAGCCCGATCTAGAAAGCGTTCTAAAATTTCTAATTTAGCTTGAGTTTAGCTCAGCCCTGAAGAGTCAACAATTTTTTTCCAGCGATATATCAGTAATAACGATATTTAGCTCGATCTAAAAAGCGTTCTAAACTTTCTAATTTAGCTGGAGTTTAGCTTAGCGCTGAAGAGTCTAAAATTTTTTCCAGCGATATATCCGATAATTACGATGTTTAGCCCGATCTAAAAAGCGTTCTAAACTTTCTAATTTATCCGGAGTTTAGCTCGGCCCTGAAGAGTCCAAATTTTTTTCCAGCGATATATCCGATAATTACGATATTTAGCCCGATCTAAAAAGCGTTCTAAACTTTCTAATTTAGCTGGAGTTTAGCTTAGCCCTGAAGAGTCCGAAATTTTTTCCAGCGATATATCCGATAATTACGATATTTAGCCCGATCTACAAAGCGTTCCAAACTTTCTAATTTAGCTGAAGTGTAGCTCGGCCCTGAAGTGTCCAAATTTTTTCCAGCGATATATCCGATAATTACGATATTTAGCCCGATCTACAAAGCGTTCTAAACTTTCTAATTTAGCTGGAGTTTAGCTCGGCCTTGAAGAGTCCAAATTTTTTCCCAGCGATATATCCGATAATTACGATATTTAGCCCGATCTACAAAGCGTTCTAAACTTTCTAATTTAGCTGGAGTTTAGCTCGGCCCTGAAGAGTCCAAATTTTTTCCAGCGATATATCCGATAATTACGATATTTAGCCCGATCTACAAAGCGTTCTAAACTTTCTAATTTAGCTGGAGTTTAGCTCGGCCCTGAAGAGTCCAATTTTTTTTCCAGCGATATATCCGATAATTACGATATTTAGCCCGATCTACAAAGCGTTCTAAACTTTCTAATTTAGCTGAAGTTTAGCTCGGCCCTGAAGAGTCCAACTTTTTTTCCAAAACACGATTAGAACTATTTTTGGATAATTGGATCTTCATATTTTTCAAATTTCTCGAAAGTGCAAGGTGCCCTATAGCTGAATGTTGCAATATTACAAATTACTCATAAAAACAAGTGTGTAACTTAAAAAGAAAAGCAGATAAGCTTACATTTGTAGATTAAACAGACATTTCTTCACTATCCAATTATTCCAAATTAGTTCCAATCGTGTTCCAAGCGATATATCCGATAATTACGATATTTAGCCCGATCTAAAAAGCGTTCTGAACTTTCTAATTTAGCTGGAGTTTAGCTCGGCCCTGAAGAATCCAAAATTTTATTCCAGCGATATATCCGATAATTACGATATTTAGCCCGATCAAAAAAGCGTTCTAAACTTTCTAATATAGCTGGAGTTTAGCTCGGCCCTGAAGAGTCCAAATTTTTCCAGCGATATATCCGATAATTACGATATTTAGCCCGATCAAAAAAGCGTTCTAAAATTTCTAATTTAGCTGGAGTTTAGCTCGGCCCTGAAGAGTCCAATTTTTTTCCTAGCGATATATCCGATAATTCCGATATTTAGTTCGATCTAAAAAGCGTTCTAAACTTTCTGATTTATCCGGAGTTTAGCTCGGCCCTGAAGAGTCCAATTTTTTTCCAGCGATATATCCGATAATTACGATATTAGCCCGATCTAAAAAGCGTTCTAAACTTTCTAATATAGCTGGAGTTTAGCTCGGCCCTGAAGAGTCCAATTTTTTTTTTCCTAGCGATATATCCGATAATTACGATATTTAGCCCGATCAAAAAAGCGTTCTAAAATTTCTAATTTAGCTGGAGTTTAGCTCGGCCCTGAAGAGTCCAATTTTTTTCCTAGCGTATATCCAATAATTACGATATTTAGCCCGATCTAAAAAGCGTAAACTTCTAATTTATCCGGAGTTTAGCTCGGCCCTGAATAGTCCAATTTTTTTTCCAGCGATATATCCGATAATTCCGATATTTAGCCCGATCTAAAAAACGTTCTAAACTTTCTAATTTAGCTGGAGTTTAGCTTGGCCCTGAAGAGTCCAAGTTTGTTTTCCTAGCGATATATCCGATAATTACGATATTTAGCCCGATTTTAAAAGCGTTCTAAACTTTCTAATTTAGCTGGAGTTTAGCTCGGCCTTGAAGTGTCCAAAATTTTATTCCAGCGATATATCCGATAATAACGATTTTTAGCACGATCAAAAAAGCGTTCTAAACTTTCTAATTTAGCCGGAGTTTAGCTCGGCCCTGAAGAGTCCATTTTTTTTCCTAGCGAAATATCCGATAATTACGATATTTAGCCCGATCTAAAAAGCGTTCTAAACTTTCTAATTTAGCTGGAGTTTAGCTCGGCCCTGAAGAGTCCAATTTTTTTCCAGCGATATATCCGATAATTACGATATTTAGCCCGATCTAAAAAGCGTTCTAAACTTTCTAATTTAGCTGGAGTTTAGCTCGGCCCTGAAGAGTCCAAATTTTTTCCAGCGATATATCCGATAATTACGATATTTAGCCCGATCTACAAAGCGTTCTAAACTTTCTAATTTAGCTGGAGTTTAGCTCGGCCCTGAAGAGTCCAATTTTTTTTCCAGCGATATATCCGATAATTACGATATTTAGCCCGATCTAGAAAGCGTTCTAAACTTTCTAATTTAGCTGAAGTTTAGCTCGGCCCTGAAGAGTCCAAATTTTTTTCCAAAACACGATTAGAACTATTTTTGGATAATTGGATCTTCATATTTTTCAAATTTCTCGAAACTGCAAGGTGCCATATAGCTGAATGTTGCAATATTACAAATTACTCATAAAAACAAGGGTGTAACTTAAAAAGAAAAGCAAATAAGCTTACATTTGTAGATTAAACAGACATTTCTTCAATATCCAATTATTCCAAATTAGTTCCAATCGTGTTCCAAGCGATATATCCGATAATTACGATATTTAGCCCGATCTAAAAAGCGTTCTGAACTTTCTAATTTAGCTGGAGTTTAGCTCGGCCCTGAAGAGTCCAAAATTTTATTCCAGCGATATATCCGATAATTACGATATTTAGCCCGATCAAAAAAGCGTTCTAAACTTTCTAATTTAGCTGGAGTTTAGCTCGGCCCTGAAGAGTCCAAATTTTTTCCAGCGATATATCCGATAATTACGATATTTAGCCCGATCAAAAAAGCGTTCTAAACTTTCTAATTTAGCTGGAGTTTAGCTCGGCCCTGAAGAGTCCAATTTTTTTCCTAGCGATATATCCGATAATTCCGATATTTAGTTCGATCTAAAAAGCGTTCTAAACTTTCTGATTTATCCGGAGTTTAGCTCGGCCCTGAAGAGTCCAATTTTTTTTCCAGCGATATATCCGATAATTACGATATTTAGCCCGATCTAAAAAGCGTTCTAAACTTTCTAATATAGCTGGAGTTTAGCTCGGCCCTGAAGAGTCCAATTTTTTTTTTCCTAGCGATATATCCGATAATTACGATATTTAGCCCGATCAAAAAAGCGTTCTAAAATTTCAAATTTAGCTGGAGTTTAGCTCGGCCCTGAAGAGTCCAATTTTTTTTCTAGCGTATATCCAATAATTACGATATTTAGCCCGATCTAAAAAGCGTAAACTTTCTAATTTATCCGGAGTTTAGCTCGGCCCTGAATAGTCCAATTTTTTTTCCAGCGATATATCCGATAATTCCGATATTTAGCCCGATCTAAAAAACGTTCTAAACTTTCTAATTTAGCTGGAGTTTAGCTTGGCCCTGAAGAGTCCAAGTTTGTTTTCCTAGCGATATATCCGATAATTACGATATTTAGCCCGATTTTAAAAGCGTTCTAAACTTTCTAATTTAGCTGGAGTTTAGCTCGGCCTTGAAGTGTCCAAAATTTTATTCCAGCGATATATCCGATAATAACGATTTTTAGCACGATCAAAAAAGCGTTCTAAACTTTCTAATTTAGCCGGAGTTTAGCTCGGCCCTGAAGAGTCCATTTTTTTCCTAGCGAAATATCCGATAATTACGATATTTAGCCCGATCTAAAAAGCGTTCTAAACTTTCTGATTTAGCTGGAGTTTAGCTCGGCCCTGAAGAGTCCAATTTTTTTTCCTAGCGATATATCCGATAATTCTGATATTTAGCCCTATCTAAAAAGCGTTCTAAACTTTCTAATTTAGCTGGAGTTTAGCTCGGCCCTGAAGAGTCCAATTTTCTTTCCTAGCGATATATCCGATAATTACGATATTTAGCCCGATCTAAAAAGCGTTGTAAACTTTCTAATTTAGATGGAGTTTAGCTCGGCCCTGAAGAGTCCAAATTTTTTTTCCAGAGATATATCCGATAATTACGATATTTAGCCCGATCTAAATAGCGTTCTGAACTTTCTAATTTAGCTGGAGTTTAGCTCGGCCCTGAGGAGCAAAAAGTAATTTCAGCAAAGTATCCGAATAATTACACCGCTAATTCTCTTTTCCAACTTGTTCTGTGATGTGAAATATTGGTATCGAGTGTTTCAAACTTGAAGATGGATTGGTTCAAAGACGACATATTGTAGAACCAAGAAAATTGTATAAAATACTAGGAGGACAAACAAAAATTCTTGACTTAAATTTTAAAAAATGGGACCAATTTCTAAAGATAGCCGGAGAACACAAGGAAATTCTCTGTTCCGATTTGTTCTTAGATGTGACATATGGTAACGTGCATTTCAGAGAATGATAAAGTACGAAGACGACATGTTGTAGAACCCAGAAAATTATATAAAATATAGGAGGGCAACCAAATTAACTTGTACGCTGCTCGATAGTTGATGTGTAATGCGGTAAAAAATGCGGTTGTTGGTTTGTTTCCGATTTGAACTCTCTATGAATTGTCCCTGCACCACGCTCGCTGACATATTCGCTGATCAGTTCCCACCTCTTTGGCGTTCGTTCAGGGAAGTGACGGGCAGCGTCTACAATACCAAGAACTTGTTGAACCGAGATAAAAATACCCAGTGATGTACTGCTTTGTCACGTCAACAAATAATGAATTCATGCATTTCTCCTAGGTTGGCGTCAGATTGTTTTGCGAGGAAATCACCGGTACTTAGTAGATTACAGTTTCAATGGAAAACAAAAGGCTATGACACTCCATTGTGCGCTTACAGACTAGAACAAACTTGACCCCAGGGAGCTCCAGGTTTAGTGTGGTCGAGCATATTTGTGTGGCCGTGCCAAGTGATCTAATAATTTGACAATCGTCAGATTAAAACGTGTTAATTGTTCTTATCAACAGACTTTGTTTCTGTGAGCCAAGATTGTGGCAAAGAAGGTTATTACACCTGTCAGTCAAAATGGAGGAATAAATCAAAGACCCTCATTTTTACCACAGTGACTTTGAACAAACTAATGGAAATGCATTTTCCTATCTTCATTAAATATCGGATGTATCGCTGAAAAAAAATTGGACTCCTAAACTCCAGCAAAATTAGAAAGTTTAGATCACTATTTAGATCGAGCTAAATATCGTAATTATCGGATATATCGCTGGAAAAAATTTTTGACTCCTCAGAGCCGAGCTAAACTCCAGCTAAATTAGAAAGTTTAGAACGCTATTTAGATCGGGCTAAATATCGTAATTATCGGATATATCACTGGAAAGAATTTTTGACTCCTCAGAGCCGAGCTAAACTCCAGCTAAATTAGAAAGTTTAGAACGCTATTTAGATCGGGCTAAATATCGTAATTATCAGATATATCGCTGGAAAAAAAATTGGACTCCTTAGAGCCTATCTAAGAGAGCGTTCTAAACTTTCTAATTTAGCTGGAGTTTAGCTCGGCTCTGAGGAGTCCAAATTTTTTCCAGCGATATATCTGATTATGATATTTAGCCCGATCTAAATAGCGTTCTAAACTTTCTAATTTAGCTGGAGTTTAGATTTAGATTTAGACAATTCTAATTTAGCTTTCTAAACTTCTAGCTAAACTTTCTAAAAACGATAAAAACACATTTCCGCACCTTACTGAAAACCAAACAGATTAAAAACACCTCAGGATTTCAATAAATAATGTGACTACGCTACATCATGAGACACAAACAATCGCAACAACACGTATTCAAAGAAAAGTCAAATTGGACTCCACGATCAGCAAAAAATACAAAAACCTGAAAGCTATCTGAAGCTGCTAAACTCGCACTTCTAGAGATACCCTTTCAAACAAGGAAACAAAACATGTCGCGTGCCCTAAGAATCGCGATAAACCAGCTTGCAAACAGTGGACAAATTACCATAAAAACCCTTCGACAAGGGTGAGTTTTCGTCTTTGTCAACACAAAAGATTACGTACACGAATGCGAAAGGCAATTACGCAACACTAAGTATACACAACTAGCCAGTGACGACACAGAACAAACAGTAAACAAAGTACACGAACTATAAAACAAAATGTACGAGTACAAACACATCGATCATGATACTTGTAAGTATCTTGATCCAAAAAACATAAAATCAGTACTCCGCAGTGGTACTTATTGCCTAAAAATTCACAAACCTCGGCAAAAATCTAAAAGACACACTATCTAATCAAAACAAATTTACTGAAGTAAAGAAACATAGAACAAACAAACTGAACCACCAAACGGACTCACAACGACACCCAAACATTAATATACTTGCCTCGCTACTCGAAGAGCAAGACCACTAAAATGCATTAAAATAAATTTTCACAAACACAAACTAAGGAAAGAATCTACATTGCGACTGATGAGAAACCACACTCGGGTTTCGAAACGCAAGCGTCAAAGGGCCACTCTATCAACATTGTAACACCATAGGTCCGGCTGCGTCTCGCCATAAGCTTTCCCCACACAAACAAAACATTACCGTACACACTAATCCAAACTTCCCTACAAATATCCGAGGCGAAACAAACATTTTTTATTAACACAAATAATCGGATAAGAATGTAGGAACATATTTTGAAACGAACCAAACATAAACTCGACACAAAAACATCTTGGATAATTAGGTGGGGAGCCTCTTTCACACTTTACACATTTGATATCAACATCATGGGAAACAATGGGTATAAACAAGGTGTAACATGATTTCCCATGGTCTACCAAGATGTCACATTGTTTCACAAACATTGTAACTTGCAAATTTTTTCCTGTGACAGAAATCTGATAAGCGTTCATATACAATATGCTAACTATGGACAGCGTAATAATATTCAGATGGAGATTTGAGTGTTGAGATTGAAATTCTATCGAATAAATTCCAGTATGTATAATGTTTCTCGAAAATCCTAAACATTCTAAAATTGTAAAATTAAATGTACGTTACTTTCAAGGTCGCCTCTAAGCAATATTTGCCATCTAGGTCACATTTCATCATACTTGATGTGACATCACTTACCAAAAGTTTGAATTATTTATATAATTTTGCCAAGACACCAAAGCCGCGAATTGTCGAAGTCACAGTTTACTCTCAGGGACGGACGTAGTTGCTCACAGGTCACTTACCAATGCAATGACTGTCAACACATTTTTTCAGAATTTGCACACTGTATGTTTGTTGTTGATTTGACTTTTAACAGTGAATAAACATTCGTGAATCACAATGTATCACTGTGTCATTTCATTATATCATATAACTCAGCATAGTACAGTTGTGACAACGTTATTTAACATTGATACGCTGTGTGATCACACAGCTACACACTGTCACACGCCGTGTGATCACACAGGTACACATATCACACGCCGTGTGATCGCGTAGGTACATCATATCACACGCCGTGTGATCACATAGGTATACGCTGACACGCGATGTGTGATCACACATGTACATGCTGTCACACGCCGTGTGATCTCATAGGTACACGCCGCGCTGAAACGACTGTAACACCCCTCCATAATCAGACATCACTTTTTGAAGGCCATCGGACATTTGTCATGTTGAATTGCACCGCACTTTACTGAAGCATTGAGCTGCTTTACAACGGTCCTGTAATGTACAGCAAAGATACGTGATGCTCTAACATGCTAAGCTCACGAAGGTACTCTGTTAAATTTGGGAATGGGCTATGTGAGACCAAGCTCACCAAGTCAATGTTTGGCAACGAAATTCTAACGATGAAGCATACATCTGTATTTTACCTGGAATAAAGTTGAGATCGCGGTTTGTTTGGCATATATCCAATAATAAAGAAATATCACATGGTACACACCACTTCCTGGTGAACAAATTCACAAATTATAACAAAATGAACCAGTTTCACTTTTCGCTTTTCATCAAAAAGACAACATGGACGAATAAATGTTAACAAAACGACATACCATAAAAATTATCCTATCATATCATTATGCGTGAGCTTTGTGTTCAATCTTAAAATTGTAACCACGTTTTGATAAAGTTTTTACCGTTGCGCAGGCATTTATTTGTTTAGTTTCATTTTGTACATAATTGACACCCATCCTTTTTTCATTTCTCATTCATTTGATTTTTTTTACAACAATAAACAATCATAGCTGTCAAAGTTAAGAGTGTCAATTTCACAGTATCACCATGGATGTCAGTTAGGAGTGTCAATTTCACAGTATCACTATGGATGTCAGTTAGAAGTGTCAATTTCACAGTATCACATGGATGTCAGTTAGGAGTGTCAATTTCACAGTATCACCATGGATGTCAGTTAGGAGTGTCAATTTCACAGTATTACCATGGATGTCAGTTAGGAGTGTCAATTTCACAGTATCACCATGGATGTCAGTTAGGAGTGTCAATTTCACAGTATCACCATGGATGTCAGTTAGGAGTGTCAATTTCACAGTATCACCATGGATGTCAGTTAGGAGTGTCAATTTCACAGTATCACCATGGATGTCAGTTGGGAGTGTCAATTTCACAGTATCACCATGGATGTCAGTTGGGAGTGTCAATTTCACAGTATCACCATGGATGTCAGTTAGGAGTGTCAATTTCACAGTATCACCATGGATGTCAGTTAGGAGTGTCAATTTCACAGTATTACCATGGATGTCAGTTAGGAGTGTCAATTTCACAGTATTACCATGGATGTCAGTTAGGAGTGTCAATTTCACAGTATTACCATGGATGTCAGTTGGGAGTGTCAATTTCACAGTATCACCATGGATGTCAGTTGGGAGTGTCTTTGAAAACAAAAGTACCGTGGCCCAAAAGTACGTGTTCTTCGTATGTAGTAATTCTCCCCGACCACAGTCCCCTGTGATCTATTCCGCTCTTGGACTATGCGCCCCATAGACGTGTGTACATATGCTTGAGAAAAACCAAGTCAGGAAATGAAATGGCTATTTCGTATAGGGATTGTGCCACCATGTCATCTTCGACGTTCGATTTTACCGTGAAAAGTAGCAAGTTCATCTATCATGTAACCGTCGACCGTTCCCTATCATTCTCAAAATTCATACCTGGTACTTAATTTGCTTCACAAACGCTCGTTTCGTGTGATTTTCGGCCGAACTCGACGGACACATAGCTAAAACATAAGCGTGAGCAACATTCCAGTGACATGGCTGTTGGCAAACGCTGCTATGTTTCCACTGTTTTGGTTCGGTTTAGAAATGCATGCAAATGTATTGTGTTGTGCTACAGTAAAAGAACGGGCGAACTAAAGTGAGTAGAAAAATGAAAAGCCTAACTGTTTTAATCAAATCGACCTATGTAGCGATTAGAGAACAAAGTTTTAATATATGGACAGTCGTTTTTTCAGCAGGGTGGGTGTACATGCCAATGCGTAGACTTGTTGTATTCTAACGGAAGAAACAACCTGGCAGGCAAAACTCTCGCAAGACTTCTTGTTGTGTCGAAAGCAAGAATTAGATTCTAACGTCGTCGACTAGATGGTTTGCAGATATACGTTTGATGTTTGTGTCGACTTTGAAAAAAATGTGGGAGTTCGGTATAAACGTATCAACCCTTGCGTAAAATAAGTTTCTTCTTTGAACAGCTGGAATAGTGAGACCATTTTAATTTCAAAACCATCTAGCGGTGTAATCGTTAAAATTATGGGTTCATTATGCATTCAATTTTTTTTTTATATTGTTTATAATCCTCTCGGATTGTCCTACTTTCTATTTTTACTTGCAGTCGAACTCTGATTGTTCGATAACTGTACGGAAGGCCACATTGTAAGTGCTAGTTTGGCTGTTGACGAATGCCGCGAGCTTTCCAATAAAGTCGTTTTAACTGATGCGAAAGGGTAAATGTATAGTAACCATATCGTCTGTGCGGAAAATAAACTAAAGCTGTCAGATTTTACTTGCCTTACGCCATCTTTACTAACTTTCGTAGACTTCAGATTAGGAGAAAATTTGAAACAATAAGTACTATTCTGGCAGGAGTGTGAAGAAGTGGACTAATGTTCCTCTGTTTGCGACCATCGCACAGGGATGTCACAATGTAACATTGATTGCATTTTCAATGTCCAATGTCCTGGTTGATGAAACTGCAAAACTGTACAAGTGAATCCATGGCATCGATTGATATTTCAAATATTGATCGATATTTGACAGTTTGATTCAATTGATGTTTATTGACAAATCATAATGACTAACGAGACAATGTGCTACATTCAACTTTTTACCAACTGCAGACATATAGTCTTCTGGATTTTCCCGTCAAAGAAAATATACACGACATGTAAGTCGCTCCCAAACACAATCACTAACACACTTGACGACTTTCAAGACCTCCAAAAGGTTCTTACAGAAGGCCTAAGTTCATAAAACCTATGCTACAATATTCATGATTTTGAGAATCTTTCGATATTTTTACATCGACTCCTAACTGTAGTATATTAGTCCAATTTATCTGAATTTCCATCCATATCACTCCCTTCTTCCTTCAACGGTATTTTATCTTCCTTGATCCCATTGCCAGCTTCACTTTTCGGATGTTTTGGTCTGTGAAACAAGTACAGTCAATAAGATATTAAAATATGCATCATAGTGTTATCTACCATAGTTGCGAAGATAAGTTATACTTCGCAAGTTTCACTTCGATGTACGAGCGAATTGAAACTGAAGTTATGTGTCTAACGAATTGTAACTTGTCCATTGATTGAGACGCACACTAAATTTAATTATCGGGTTCGCATTATTGAGATATCTTGTATGACTAAAATCATATTGATCGCTTTTTAAGTAGTTATAGATATGCGCAAATTGACTTGTTCACAAGTATTTTCACAAAATGCTCACAAAATGGCCAGTAAAAATTGTCACCATAGTCTTACTTCGTACCGTCCAGAGTATACATTGATTTCAGAGTTAGTTGCCATTATTGGGTCTCATAATCACTCAAGGTGGTGTTGCACAAAACATCGCGTATTTTGCTAAAATCACTTTTTTGCAAAGACAAGCAGTTTGATGAGAAAGAAGTGTGAATTCATTCACATTTATGTAAATCACCCGATTTTCTGGCTTCTTTTTTCCCGTTTTCAACATTGTAAAAAATTTAACTCCATTTGGGTTTGGTCGAACTTTGTGAAATTTTCACATTATGTAGTAGTAAAGAAAGAGTGGACAACTGGGATGAAGTAAGAATTTTACACCCCATTTTATTCATTTATCTACATGAAGCGAAGGAAAATTTAACCATCCATGTAACTAAAGTATGACCCTGACCTATATACGAACTCACGCACGCGCAGCAGTGCATTGTCCTGATCTAAGCAGGGAAATTCCTGCTGAGTCATTCACATTCCAAATGGAACTGCGCAATACACTAGCTATGACTCACTATCAGTACATCTGTCGGATCATTTGTTAGATAGATTCCGACTGTGCTGCAGCTCTGTACAGCTCCTTAAGGATTCCAGTGCTGATTCTCGTCTTCTGGAGGTAAGTATATACTTGTTTTATATGTGTTTTTCCTACGCCTATCGGAACGAGATTTTAGTCCCTACCGGAACCATAGGGATGTTGCGCAACCCTCTTTTCCAGAAGAGTCTTTCCAGGACTTTCGCAATACCGCTTTCGCAATACCGGACTTCAGTTACTTAGCAACTTGTCACGTGGTTTCAGAGGTCTGAAACTCTACAGTTTTCAGAAAAATTTTCTGTGGAATTTTTTCTGAACGACTCTAGTTAACTAACTTTCATATCCATTCAATCCATAATATCGTAGATATCGCTCCAGAGGGGGACTAAATCCTTCTTGTTTTTGTATTTCTAATGCCTGTTTGAATATGTCCTGAATAAGTTCTGACCCCGGGACCTCCTCGTTCCGAAGGGTTGCACCTTTTTCTTGTATTTGTGTAAGCAGCTGTTTATATTGAACATAATAATGTTTATATTTCTCTCGTCTCTTTGCTACACCCGTTTTCCCTTGTATCACATCAATAACAACACCTGGTATAGGAGTTAAGGCTAACAGTACCGGAACTGTTGGAATTGCTGCTATTACAGCAGAACTTACAAGAATTCCTTTAGTAATATTAAGAGCCATATCAATTCGACCCATTAATTTATAACTTCGTCGATATGCAGCACTTGTTCTTTCTATATAGTCGGCCAATTGTTCAACGCTTTCAACAACTGAGATGTGCATTTTTACTGTATATGTAAGGGATGATAAAAAATAATTGTAGTAATATAGAAAGACAATATGGCAGAAGGAGGAGAAGATATACCAATCCAGGATTTCGTTGATGCAAATTTAAATGATGATGATGACGCTACTGCTGAAACATCCTTCATAAACAACGATAATGCCCTTGCAGAAGCCGAGCCTTTCCAGGCCGGCTCAAGCGACAGACCCGCAGGTGAGTCGTTGATTAGACAGAGAGGAGAAATTACAGATATAACGGCTAACCAATACTTAGATAGTAATAGGATTACTGATGCACATAAACGAGAATTAATGCATACGAATGCTAGTATTAGGGATGGAGAGCTGTATTATCGAGACGCTAGGCTGACATCAAATAAAAGCACGAAGTCTTTAATGCCCTCCTCAATAAAAGGTAAGGGAGCTGCAGAATTTAAAAAAGATATATTAGGAATAGATCCAGATTTTGTATCAGAATTGACTGATAATGAAGCAAAAATGTTATTGAAAAGGCCGGCCGATAAACTCAAACCCTACGACATTGGACGACTCAGAGATAGAATAACAGATTTACGAGTACATTTTAGCGATAATGCCGATGAAATACATACTATCGAAAATAAAATCGAAAAATGGAATAATGAAAACCCAGAATATAGAGCTATTAATGATGAATTAAGGATTGCGAATATGCGTCTTGGCGAGCTTAACAATGAAAAAGTTAAAATAAGGCTAGAGAAAAGAGAAGTTGAAAAACAGTTAGAGGAAATTCCTGTAGAACACACCCAAGCAAAAGTAAAAGCTGAAAAACTACTAGCTGAACTCATAACAAGAGAAGCTAAAATTGACAATCGAATTGAATACGAACATGATAAGATCAGTGAGGCACGTGAAAGTCTGGCTACGACTAGGTCTCTTCGTGATGTAATTTCTGATCCAGAATTATCACTGAGGCTGAAGCTGACAGAGTTATTTAAACGAAATGGTATTACAATCGCTGCAATACTGACTGCCCTTGGAATGACAATATCAACAATTGCCCTGGCTGTGACTAGAGGAGGAGGAGGAGCAGGAGCAGGAACTGGAGCAAACGCAGGAGGTTCAGGTCCGCCCAAAGTATATACAAAAGCGAAAGAAATTGTAAAGCAATTTGGCGAATGGTTAAAAACCTTGGCCGCAAAAAGTGCTGCTGCAATACCAGGTTTAATCGGCTCCCTCGTAAGTTTTCTATTAAAAACAGCAGGATCGGTTGTCGGATTTGTCGGAGAACAGCTATGGATATTTTTAACTGGTTTAACATTAGTCATTATAAATAAAATTATGTATTAATATGGCATCAACATGTTTGGTGAAAAGAATATTGCAAAGTTTCTTTCTAAAAATAAAGACCTGTTTGGTTTCTCTGTCGAATTGGAATGGTGCAAACTCCGGCGGGTAAATCGCCATATCCTTCGAGCAAATCCAGGTGTCCGACTCAAAGATGATAATCTTTATCATAACATTTTAGCTTTCGTGAAGGAATGTCAAAAGACTAACTTCTTTAAGCGACTAGAATTCATAGCTGTATTCCAGGATACTGAGGATGACCAAGAGGCTCATCATCTCCAAGAATATTGGGTTCTTCGATTGATTCGCGACACAGGCAATCGATTTATCTTTCAGTCAGACGGAAATATTTATGTAAAGATGTGATTTTTCTTCTAAGTCATTATATACACGAAGTGAAATGTAAGATGTGATTTATTTTCTTTTTTTTTTCTACTATATACATTACACGAAAAATGGGGTACGATAGAACATTATCACCGACTTTCACCAACCGAATACCGAATGGAACGAAGTCAGAAAGAACTCATCACGTGATTGCTCATAATCCAAGTGAGGCAGATCCAGGCCAGACACTTATCATACGATGTCCGAAGTTAGAAAGCGGAGTAGTCCTAGTTCCAGATACTTTCAACCTGGTTTTTGATCTTGAAGTAATGGGAGATGAAAATAACCGAGTAGTACAAAATGTTGCAAAAAATTTGGTGGAGCGTATGAAACTCACATTTGAGGGTCAGACACTTTTCGATTTGAATAAATATAACCTTATTGAATGTTATCGCGATCTCTTCAAACATAAAAAGGAGAGAACTAACATGACACTGTACGGAATTCAGAACGAAAATCTAAGAAAATTGAGAAGCGTTCTACCGATGCAGATGCCACCGTCATGGGCGATAAGTTACTTTTCGACACATATAAAACAAAATATGCTATTCGTCTCACTCATCCCCTCATAACAGGCCCTGGAGTTGCATATCCATCAGCGTTAGGGAGTCATATTGAATGGGAAATTACGCTTGCACCCATCTTACAATTACTTATCGCTTATAATAATATTTTACAGCCAATTATAAATTAAAAAACATTCAAATGGAATACGAAACAATTTCTGACCCCGAACTCGCGAGGTCAACTGCTGGTTATTACAACGGTGGAAAAAGTTACCTTTACGAGCATATACATTATTTTAGAACAATCCCATTCAAAGAATCGGACACAGTTATCAATGAAAATATAAATGTACCACGACGTAGCATTAGAGGTATCGCAATACTCTTCACTAAAAATCAGTATCATGCAGAACTGAACAGTGAATTTTTCTTTAACCCCTACATTGAATCTGTGTCTGTATCAATCGAAGGCATTGCAAATAAAGTGTACGCTCAGAAGATGATACCAAGACAATTTTGGCGAGAGGTGCGACGGTATTTTGCTGAAGATAAAGATTGGTGTGAAATTGATATAGATGAGGTCGATTATTTGAAGAATAAATTTTGTCTGTTTATCGATCTGCGTAGCTTAAAGATATTGAGTTTCATGGAAATGGTTTAAAAGTAATGAACACAAAGGACGGAATTCAACTTGAAATTCTGAAGAAAGACACCTCAATTAAGGTTGGCGATGACGCTCACGATGTCAATATATTTGCTCACATTTATGTTATCAGTGATGCCCTAGTCTCTATTGAAAATAGTAGATTAAAGTCTTTACAATTTTAACTCCATTTCTATTCGAAGGGGAGGTCAGTGCTATCGGCCATGTTTCTGCCAGCCATTCGCCCGTGTTCAGATTGTATAACTGCACACGTTTGATATCATTTGGCGCCATCATGATTTTACTACGCTTTTCACTACGGATTTCTCCAGCCTTTTTCCGTACAAACTGTACAAATTGTGCCGGCTCCGGCTTCTTCCCAGTTTCAAACAGATCTTTATAATCTTCAAAGTTCAAATGTTTTCTAACACAAACATCTTTCACCCCTTTATTTTTTTCGTCTCCGAAGTTGGAGTTCGAAAAGCATACACTTTCGAGCGTATGCCGACAAAATCAAGAATAGGTTCACCATTCAACTCATCTTTAAATTTACCTATCACTTTTTATTAATCTTCGGAAAGTTGGGGGCCACCATGGCCCACTCATCCCACTAGTATCATATATAGACTTCTCACCATTCTTTTCACATCTTCTCGGACTATATCATTGAAAGTGCTGACGCGTGAGCCGTCCGGGTCCGGGGAGGCGTTCGGGATCGGTACACTGTAAACAAAACTGTCAGTATCCATGTAGGCTAATCGTATTCCAGGGAACTGGACCCGAAAGTAATTGTAATGCGTCTCATACATAAGCAGCTTAGAAAGTTCCAGTACTGCGGCGCCGATGAAAACTGGTTTACATATCTATGCTCATCCGTTTTCAGTTCCAGTAGGGCACTGTCGCAGGAATCGCCATCCTCTTCGGAAGTTATGAAAGTTATATGTTTCATCTTTGGATTATACTTCTGAATCTTTTTACGTCCACTATCCGTGCCGTTCCAGTCCGAAACAAATTTAAAGTCTCTGTACTTTCGAACATCTTCTATTGTCTTACCGAACATTGCATTATTCATCAGCTTATAGAAATTCTTTTCAAAATCTGTCCTCCCCTTTGTCCTCATTTTAGTGTTAAAGTCAATATATTTCGCGAGACATGGAGCTTCATCGAAAGCAAGCACCCGATAAATCTTTTTCAATCTCATTCCCATCCGAA